>NW_026938634.1:0-25000 GCF_032062105.1 Saccostrea cuccullata | reverse complement strand
TTTCAAGGCATTTCTTTAATTTTTGGCAGATTCCCGAGTATTTGAAATTGGAAAATGGTAAACACATCACACGAAAAATAGTGACGTTTGATGACGTTACGCGCACTGGAGATCAATTCAGTATTAGACATAACACCCTAACAGTCTTTAAATAAATACAAAAGAATAAAATATGGAAAAATGAAAAAAAAAATCACCAGACTTGTAGTAAACAAGTAAAATGGGCATTTTCTGCTTGAATCCTTTTTTTTATCGAGTCCCCCATGTAGAAAAAAACATATTGACAAACATTTATTGTTGGTGTAGATTATCAATATAAGATTTTCTATTTAGCTGAATGATAGTGAGAATATTATCCTTAACTTTCATATAAACCTTTTAAGGTCCTATGTATATGCAAGATTGGGTCCTCGATTGGAGGAATAAAGGGAAACTCAAGTATGCGCATCAATAAAATTCCATCTTCCTTCTTCAACTTTTCTAAGAAAACAGGAAATGTGACGCTGTTTTAAACACATTAAGGTTATCGTCCGTGCACCATAAGGAAAAACATATCATAAAAGTTCATAATTTGTTTATTTATGCATAGATCTATTTGAAATTTGTAATGTGTATTGATGAAAAATTATCATTTTTAATAAAGAGTAGTGAAAACTTTAAAACACAGTGATGATAAGTTTTCACACTTGTCCTCTATTTTTGCGGACAACCTTCGTATAAGGTGTTGAATATCGTCATTTTGATATTTATTGCTAGTACATGTTTTATTCAATGACAATGTCGATAGTGTTTAAAATCTTTCCAGTCCACAGTGTAATAATGAAATGTAATGAGACTTTTTAATCATACACAGAGACGTAAGCGTAGTCATAGGTATCGGTCGTACAATAAACCTGCAATACGGAAGAAAATGCAGCTAAATCAATCCGTCTTTTCCCTAAACTTTAATATTCCAATAAAGGAATTGACGCGGTTAATATAAGTAAAAATCTTAATCACAAAAGAGCCCAGTCTTGTATTCCACCATATTTCAAGTTAAAGACACCTTGTATTTCCTACAAATATACATCGACCATTGCTTCCAAAATTTTCATCTACAAAAAAAATTTACATGGCCTGGATACTGAGTATCTGAAACAGAATACTCCATCGTGTTCATGTTCTTCTTTGCCCTATAACTGTAGTCCTGCTGGACATATTATTACAGGTGACGTAAATATAGTTAATAAAGAGGACCTTTGATCCCTGCCGACAAAGCAGGTAACAGCATTGTCTTCATTTATAAGGCTCATTATATAAATTGTATTTCGGAAGAAGTTGGATTTAATTCTACAAGTGACAATCCCACTTATACAGTTCTTTGGCCAGTTCCGAATAAGAAATCGATTCGGCGGTGCTATAAATATACTAGGCATTATTTCAAAATCAAATTGTTTTATCAAGGTAGTTCGATGACTTGTGGAATTAAATATTGTTTCATAAAATTTCAGCCTTCCCTAAAAAAAATTATTTTGCAAGTTACCATAGGTGTCCATTTTACTAGTTACGAATAAGCCGACGAGTTCCGGATAACCTAGAGATTCTTATTCAATTCAACCCTAAATTAAGAAATATACGTCGAAGACGTTATCCATTGGCATGCCCAAGAAAGGTTAAATTAATTGCTTACCAATAAATTATTTGTATTTCTAAAGGTTGAAGAGAAACTTAGAGGTACTGTGGGCACTGAGCTCATTTTAATGAAACCCCACACCTTCTTTATAATTATTTATGATATAATCCATGTTTTGCTCTGGGAGATCCGAAATAAGCGTCAGATCAAAAAGTAAAATACAAGGTTACAATGTCACAATGTAATAAAGAATCGGTTAAAATATCATTAAATAGTATTCAGTGGTATAGGAGGAATTGTGGATAAGAGATGGATATACCTTTCACTATTACAAAGAATGGCAGTATCTATGTTTTTCTCAGGGACCACAAATTATGTGCCAGATCCAAAAATAAGATAGGTGCGCTTTGTCACTGTTAAACAAAGATTCTGTGAACGACTCATTAAATTCTGTGAAGCCTCATTAAACTTCATTCAGTGGCAGAAGAGGGGTTGCGAATAAGAAATGGATACCCCAGAGCGTATCAGACGAACGGACGTACAGACAGGCGTACGTACGGATGTACAGACGGATGGATGGACAAACATCTCATTACTATATTCCCCTTCTTCCGTTTTCTTCAAGCGAGGGTATAATAAGTCACGTTTACAATGAAGAAAAACAACGAAGAGTGAATTTATAATAGTGTTTAAAATGGGTATTCGCAACTGGTAAAATAAGAGAAAGAAAATATTTCGATATCTTCCAGTGTTCTAAATATCTATTTTTGACAAGTTTTTAGTATATTTTAGAGTACATATCAAAATTACTTTTGATACCTGGAACGTTGTCTTATGTGAAATATGTATGTATCTACAGAGGTTTTTCTGCAGACTTACGCGTCGCAGTGATTCAGATTTGTTGTATTGTAAAAGTATGTCGACTGTTTCAAGTAAGATAACGAAACCAAACTGACGGCAAAAAATCAAAACTTCATATAATTCAAACACTCATGAATAAGCCTTCCTACCATAGATAACAATTTATTTTTACACCGTTGAATTTATTAATTATCAGTCCTTAAATTGCTAATTATTCGGAACTGGCCAAAATCCGGAACTGGCCAAACGACTGTACTCGTACTTCCCTTTCTAAGGAAGAAATTCTTCAAAATCATATGTCAGTTTTAATATTTTTAATATTCCACAGAGCCAAAATGAATTTGAACTACCCTATATATATTGGATTCCGAAACTTTATAAAAATCCTTACAAACAAAGATACATTTGGGTTCCAGTAAATGTTCAACCAAGCCTCTTTCGTTACTCCTCACTAAGATATTGACAGTAGTGAAGAAAAAAATTCAAGAGGACTGTGCAACAATATATTCAAGAAGTGGTGTGTGTCAGATGTGGATAATCAAAAATTCCAAACAACATTTGGGCAATTTGAAATCACAAGATTTTAACCAAATCAACAGCATTAAAACTTACGACTATTCAACTATATACACAACCACTACCCACGATAAATTAAAGTCCAGGCTTTTTGCTGCATTTTCAATAAAAATGGAACTCGTAAATTTACTTATTTGGTCATTGGTCATTTGCAAAATTATTTTGTTAAAACACATTCTGATTGCACACACAAGTACTCTGAAGTTGACATCAAGAGATGCTTGAGTTTCTGATTGACAATATCTATGTGGTTTTTGGAGACCAGGTATTCAGACAACCTATTGGAATTCCCATGGGTACCAATTGCGCTCCGTTATAAGCAGACCTTTTTTGTATTCATATGAAACAGAATTTGTGCAAAATCTGATGCGTGAAAAGAAGAAAACACTTGCTGTGGCCTTCATCTCGACATGTAGGTATACCGACGACGTATTGCCAATTAACAATGGTAATTTCCATTCTTATGTCGATACGATATATCCTGGTGAACTTAAGATAAAAGATACCACAGAGTCTGACACATCATTTCGTAAGTTCTATGGTTGACACAATGACCTTGTCAGCAAATACAATTTATCATTGAGTCAAATGCTAACTGAAGTTTTTCATGCTAATTGTTACTCCATTATTTATACACTAAATTGACGACGGATTTTCCCGATCATGACAAGGAGCACACGGCGGGTGTGACCGGTCAGCAGGGGATGCTCACTCCTCCATGGCATCTGATCCCACCTCTTATGTTTCGGTTTGCTCTGCTCCTATTTTGTATTGTTTTATGGACTTTGATATTGAATACTGTTCGTTATCTCCATATTTTTCATACAGTAAAATTCAACAACGTAACTATATCTTCCCAACATTCGCAAAACAAACTTGTGTAAAATTAAAGAAGAAATAACAATGAAATTTAGCCCCTATATGTTTTTTTTTAATTCTATTGTTTATGAAACAGCTCAAATTAATTTATAACGATAACATTATATTAAGCTTGTTTCTAATTACATTGGAAAATAATGATTTACATAGACTGGATCATCGTTTTTCACTTCAGGAATTATTTCATACATTTCCACTTGATCCACAGTGCGATATATGACAACATGACCATCTTTACACGCCATTATAAGGTATCCCTGATTGCTTTCAAACGCAAGTGCAACAGGACTGTGAAAAATATTTTCAATTTCATATTCTTTGTGGCTCAACATTCGAGTCTGAAAATTTACAAAATGTAATTTTTGACCTGTTGAATTTCCTACAACAACATTGTTCTTACAAACACAAGGTTTGGACGGAGTGAAATATTCACCCTTCGGACTTTTCCAACCACTTGTATTGCTTTCCCTCTCGGAGAGCACAACTCTTTTTAAGCCAAGTTCTTTATCGGATATCAAAAGTCTAATTTTGGAACTACCTGTTTCCACCGAAACATACGAGGGTTGCTTAAGAAACACAACACCTTTTCCGTATTTATTAAGAACTTGTCCTGTCCCATTCCTGCGAATGGTATATTCGATTACTTCATTTTTCCTTGGTTCACAAACATAAACTTTTGAGGATGCTACACAAATTCCTTGCGGTTTATCACAATTTTTCGTAAATCTTTTCTCAAAACTGTATCGATCATTTTTCCTCAATTTGAAGACATGGATTGTTGCGTCTGAAGATACTATAAGGAAAATGCATTATACATTGTGAAAGTTTGATTATGTATGGTACTCAAAAATTGCTAAAACAATTAATTATGCAATAGAAATAATTTAAAACATTGAAAATATCACAAAATTTAGAAGACTTCATTTGTAAATTTCCCAATTTTATTCTAGATTTTTTTTAAAATGAATATAAATGCAATAGTTAACATTCTTTCGATAAAAAAAAAATTAAATTTGAATATATATACTTTTTTACTTTAGCTTAGTTTCTAAATGTAATAAAAAATTGATAGAATGTGTCTGTTTGCTATCATAACTAAACAAATGCAATACAATAACGTCTTCCAGGATCTGTGATGTAAAGGTATTCTTTCCTGTCGTCTGACGTATAAGCTGCTACATCAAAGGGTCCATTCAATCTTTCTGTTATATCCCATAAGATTTTACCATGGATGTCATAACCAGTACAAAATCCTGCAGAATGACTGGCAACTATGATGATGTCATTCACATAAACCATACCTAAAGACATACAATGAATTTGTAACTTTAATGTCAATATATACATATATTTGCTGATTCTTTTTTTTTTTGAGATCATCTTTCTTTTTCCAAGATCACGAATTATTTGAACGAATCGGTAGCTGAAAACAGTGAAATGCACGGATACAAAGACGAATGCATTTGACTAGGAATTATGAAAAATGATTTGTAAACTGTCATAATCTATCACCCGATAGCATATAAAAGTCCTACCAATTGTTCTGTGTGAATTATGTTTAAAGTAATGGGAAAAGATCAAAATGAGGTTATAAATTACTTTTAAAATAAATATTGTTGTCACGTTATACAATTTTGCGTTGTAACAATGTGACTTTAATTTGTGCAAAAAACCATGTGAGTTTAAAAAGTGTGTTGAGCTGTAATTTATTATATTTATAGTTATTGTCGAACACATTATTCACAGTCGTAGTGAAGATGTACAGTAATCCAAACACACCTGATAAATATCTATTTAAAGTACTCTTTTTCTTTTGCCGGTTCTCAGTTTTCATTTTTCTATTGTTATTTTTTTAATTATAATATTTTTTCCGATTGTTCAAGTTCACCCTCAAAAGAAACGTTGCTGTTTGCAAGCCTATTGATTAAATGGCATTTTTTACGCAACACTGTATTTACTTGCCAATTCTACTATAGCACGCAATGGCCTAGTTTTAATCATTACATATTATTAGATTTGTAAACTATAAGTATCGAAACGTATTATTTACTGTTTTAGTGTACTCATGTAAAGAACTAAATATATTTAAGTACATGAGCAAGTTTTAAACTTTTTCAAATCTTACAGAAAACCAGATTTCTTGAAAAGAAGAGTTTGTTTTATGCATCAATATATTTTGTAAGACATTTCAGAAAGTTTTTAAACAGTAATTAGAATAAACATGCTTTCCTTTAAGACTGAAACTCATTAAATTATACACGGGTAATGTTAGTAACATACTGTATGATAAAAAAGAATCTCACTAATAATGATATTCCTTTTGTTTGAATCTAACACATCATTGTGAAAGTTCCATGGTTGATACAATGACCTTGCCAGCAAACACAACATATCATTTTGCCATATGCTGACTGAAATGTTTATGGACGAAATAGTCAACGAATATTTCCTTTTCCCAGGATCAACACGTGGCAGGTGTGACAGGTCGATAGGGGGTCTCACTTCATCCCAGCACTGATGTTTTAGGAGGTCCGTGTTTGCCCTGCTCCCGACTTGTATAGGCTTTAAACTTGAATACTGTACGCTTTATCCATATTTTATTCATGTAGTAAATTAAGTTTTTTATATATATGTGTGTGAATTTATAATGAAAAAAATCACTCACATTCATCAAAAATTTTCTTCAAATGTTCCGAAAAGTTTTCATTTCGAAAATATAACGACGTTATCTCTCTCAATAAAAAGCTGAAAATATAATCATATGTATTTATCTTCATTTCCTATTGCTTTATTCTTCTGCATTTACCACTTGCTATTTTGCAACTTTCGGAATTGGCATATGAATATAGGATATCCTTTTCATGATATATTTTTTTCAGGAAAAGGAGTTCTTATGTCTAATTAACTTGCAAAGTATTTGAAAATAATCATTTCAAGTTATTCTCTGATACATGTTTTATTCAACAAATTTTATGGAATCACAGGATAATATAAATTATGGAAAATGAAATTAAAGCGAACCGTAATCAAGCCCAAAGGTCCATTCATTTGATTTGGAGCAAAGCAAACATGAACATGTAAATCACTAGAGGTGCATGGGATCACGTGCCATGAGAAAGTAAGCATCCCTTATCGACCGTTCACACCTGGTGTGTACTCCTTATGATCGGGCAAACACAAAAATCGGTGGACAATTCAGTGTGTACAATATGACCTGATAATTTGTACGAAAATCGCCAGATAGCATTCGCCCAATGATAGTTTGCATTTGCTGACAAGGACAGATGAAACATACCTTGAAGTTCCTTACCTGTAATTCTTGATTCCGTGTCAAAATAGTTCAGTCTTTCTTGAATGTCTTCACTGTTCTGTGTACTTCTACTCCGTGTTAAAGACGACTCATTGACTTTTGATGATTTGATTTGACTGATGTCAGTGTAGAGATCCTACGATGTTAAAATACACAAAATCAGATCTATGTACATACTAGTATTCAGCATTTTAGTTGCGGTATGCTATTTTTGAAAAATGACTGTTTTAAACAATGAAAGTAAGAATTAACAGGACTATTCCATTTACTCTAATATTAAAAGCATCTTCGATCTTTTATTTGTATGTGTAGTACAATATACTGTAAATCACTTTTTATTCACGAGAACTTTATTTTCGCGTAATTACGCGGGACAGTGTGTTCGCGAAAAATTTCATTCTCGCGTATAATAGTATTCCTTAAGATTATATAGAGCAATAACCGTAATTCGCGAAAATTTTGTCTCGCTAATCAAGAATCAATGACTATCTCGCGAAAATAAGGTATCGCGAAAATTTAGTTATCTACAGTAGTATTCAGGATGACCGATACCTTTTCATTGATTTTTTATGTATATTATAGACGTAAACATATTTGCTAACCATAAAATATCTATTAAATTTGTTGTAATATTAACTGTTTTGAACATAATTTGCATCAAATCAAATTTACACCCCACTTTTTCCTACCTCATTACCATATAATGCGTCCATCTCACTCATTCCATTCATATTTTCATACATGTTTCTCGTCCTATCGGCTGAAGTATACATTGAGCTAGAAAGTCTCGAATTGATATACATGCTATAAGTGGCTGACGAGCTAGAATCGCTGTTGGTTGATGCAGATGATCTGATGCTGGCACTCCGACTACTACTTGGAATACTGTTGGTCGATTCTTGAATTCTTTTAGTTTGGAATGAGAAAAATGGCAGAGTGTAACACTTGTGAAATTCGTTCCCCTTCTTTTGAAGCAGAGACACTTCCCGTAATAAGACGTCATATATTTTAATGACAAGTTTGCATTTTTGTTTGGACCACTCCATTTCGGAAGCAATTTCTCCTTTTAAGTGTCCTCCTTGTTTTATTATTTTTTTATTTTGTTTTACCACTTCCAAATCGATTTGTATAGCTGTTAAACCTCTTTCGAGTTTTTCTTTTATTATCCGAATTTCATTTTCGGCTCTTATTACATGTTTTGAAAGTGACTCTAAATGATGTCCTGAACAACATTCATTACAAGATGGAATTTTACAGTCTAAACACCAATTCTTAATGATTTCATGATCGTGGTATTCACAAGGTGACTGTGGATCAACATTTATATCCTCCTCATGGCATTTCCTGTCAATCATCTCACTGACTTCGTATGTTTTGTGTCTTTTAGTTGAGGGATTCATGCTATGAAATTGATTGCAATTGTGACACATCCTCATACTGCATCTTTCACAGTAACTTACTGCATCTTTATCGGTATGTTCACTTAAAGAACATGCGGGATTAGTGAGCAAAAGGTTGGTGATTTCCCTATATGCTACCTTCAAAGAAATATCTTTAGCAAACCGATTTATGGCAATCCTACTTGTAGCCTGAAGAAAGGTTTCATCACAAACAGAGCATTTTACAATTGGTTGCTGCCTACGAATACATCTCAAGTTCATTGTATGACCACATTGTAGAAACCAAGGGTCAATGTAATTTTTCGAACAACATGGACATTTTGTGTACTTCTCCACATCACTTCCATAAACGCTATAAAGAATTAGTCATTTAGATTTTAAATGTTATTATTTTCATTTAGCAGCTTTTGATTATCAACTACCTATTTCACAATTTTGACTTATCAGAAAGTTTGATTTTTGAAATAAAAGTAATTATAATGAAATGTACGGAGATAACAAATAGTATTCAAGATCAAAAGTCCATAAAATAATACAAGATAGGAGCAAACACGGAGGGGGGCTTTTTTAATAATCCGTCGTCAATTCAGTGAATAATATTGGACTAACAATTATTATGAAAAATGTCAGTCAGCATTTGAATCAATGAGAAATTGTATTTCCTGACAAGGTCATTGTATCGACCATAGAACGTACGAATTGATTACTTTAAACAAAGCTGCTGATATTTTTGTTTCATCAACTTGTTTGTCGATAATTTATCTCGTTTTAGAAATTGTTCGTACGTAGAGCATGCTCTTGAGTATGAAATCGACTGACATTTATAAACCTTGTATGCAGGTGATGATATATTAATACATTAGAGGGTATATTAATACATTAGAAACAGATGTGTCGGACCCTGCTCAAGCTCGCTGGGATATATCGTTCAGACATAAGAAGTCATCGCGTTTATCATATAGCTTACTTGTTAAAAATATTACCATTAACGTCTTTTTTGGGGCTCGTAACATAAAGCTAAAATATCCAAATATGAAACAGATGTGTCGGACCCTGTTAAAAATTTTTTTTTATCTCAAGCTCAATGGTTTTTGATATATAGATATATTGCTAAAAGTTATTCAGTTAGTGTTTTAATTAATTATATATTAAAGTTGACGTCCTTGCCTATCGGTTTAAGTTATGTTAGATTAGATTTCGTATTAGAATTATAATTATGTTATGAATTGTTCGGAATGTTTGGAAACAAATACCACACGGTCTCACTGGTACGATATATGAAATGTTTTCAGTTTACCTTTTGTAACTCTTTTGTTTTGACATGTTCACTTAGCCTGTTATTATCGCAGACAAGAAAAGATAATCGAAATTACCATTGTTAATTGACACTACGTTGTCGATATATCGGTTTTTTTTCTAAATGTCTCTCTCTCTCTCTCTCGAACTCGAGGTGAAGGCCATTTATTTTCTACTTTACAGAAACTTATTACTGTTACTGTCATTCCCTCTTTCTTTTCTGTTTTTAACAAATTATTTCAACTCATATTTTCAAAGTGAACATATTCCTATTTATACAATTCATATGAATATAAAAATAGTTCTGCCAATAATTGGGCGCCATTGATATCCATGGGAATTCCAAAAGATTGTTGGGAGATCTGGTCTCCAAAAGCACATGGATATTTTCAATCAGAAATTCCAGCATATTTTTTATGTCAAATTCAGAGTACTTGTGTGCATAATCAGAAGGTTCTTTAACAAAATAATGTTGCAAATGACCAATGACAAGGTAAGTAAAAAAGATAGGCGCATTTGGCGTGTGATCTGCAGGAATCATTTGTACGGAACATTTATGGTTTAAATGTCCATGATTTGGTTGGCTGAACATAGCTGGTCAGATTTTACAAACACGTCCATAGAGTTTTTTTTTCATTTAGTTTAAAAGACCTTGTGAGAGTGTAACATTTTTGTCCGTTTTTTCCTTGGCGGTACTATAACATAGTAATGTTTCACAAAAAATAAACACCTAAAATTTTAATGCATAGATGCATGATACGTGTACATGTACAATATGGAATAGAAGATTGGAATTGATTTCGCTCGAGAATCAAATTGAACCAAAATTTATCTAATTCAAAATTTTAATACATCAGTACATAAAACGAAACTGACAAAATAAATGGTTGTTAGCATGAAAAAGAAATTAACGCCCCATGCCAGGCTCGAACCAAAAACTTTTCGCTTCGAGCACATTCAACAGGTAGTCCTACTTACTGAGCTATCACCGCTATACATATACAGTTGATTTAAAAAGGACAAAGAAGCACAACATTCACACATTTGGATTTTTTGGGAAAAAGTTCATTTTTCGTGGTCTCCTGGTCTTCTCTCCATTTTTTAAAAATGTGTATTCGTTTCTTTGAAATAAAATACACACAAATAATGTTTCAAAATCATGGAGAGAAGACCCAGAGATAGAAAAATTTTAGAAAAAAGTGTTTAAGAATTTACCATTTTGTACCAATTGTCTGATCTGGCCAATCTTATTTTTTAGCTAATCAAAGCTCAATTTCGGGAAAATATTTTCCGTTCCTGTTGCACAGAAACCCGATAAATAAAAATTTTTTTTCATAAAATTTCATATGACATTTCGATAAAATGTTCACTTTTCAAATACATGTACGCCAAGATTCCTGAAGATTGCCGATCAAAAGCGCCCTCGTTATTTAAAAAAAAATAATTGAAAAAGCAGCTGTCATTGATATCAAAAAGCCTAAACTTAAATTCCTCCTGGGGAATGATTATGTATAAAGTTATAAAGTCGTACAGTGTATGTTTGTAAGCTTTTGATTTAAGTAAAATCTTGAGATTTCAAATTGTCCACATGTGTATCCTCATCTGATTTACACCACTTCTGAAATAATTTATTGCACAAAACTCTTGAAGTCTCTCCTTTACTACTGTTAATATCTTAGTAAGGAGTAAAGAAAGAGGCTTGGTTGAACATTTACTAGAACCTTTTGTGAATAGATCTTTTTTGTAAGGATTCTTTTGACATTTTGAAATCCAATAAACATATGGTATACGTATTTCAAATTCATTTTGATTCTTTGGGATCCTAAAAAATTTCAAAACTGACATATGGTTTTGAAGAATGTCTTCCTAAGAAAGGAAACTATGTGCAAAAGTTGGATTGTCACTTGTAGAATTAAATCCAAGTTCTTCTAAAATACAATTACCGTTCACGGTAGCTCAGTCGGTAGAGCACTCGCTCCGTGATCGGAAGGTATCGACTGACCTAAGTCGATAAAAATGGGAAGCAACTGTTCCTTCGCCATGCGCTCAGCACTTTGAGGTGAAAGTTGCGGGTCCTTCGGACCTTAAAAACCGGGGTTCCGTGTCAGCGGCGGGCGTTGGCACAAAAAAGATCCCTCACTGCTAAATGGCCTTGAGTGCCGAGTAAAGGTCAAGATTTAAAGCCCTTCACCGGCATACGGTGACGTCAAGAAGATGCTTGAGTTTCTGATTGACAATATCTATGTGGGTTTTTGGAGACCAGGTATTCCAACAATCTATTGGAATTCCCATGGATACAAATTGCGCTCCGTTATTAGCACACTTATTTTTATATTCATATGAAGCAGAATTTGTGCACAATCTTATGCGTGGAAAGAAGAAAACACTTGCTGTGGCCTTTATCTCGACATTTAGATACATCAACGACCTATTGTCAATTTACAATGGTTATTTCCATTCCTACGTCGATACGATATATCCTGGTGACCTTGAGATAAAAGATACCACAGAGTCTGATATATCTGTTTCATACTTGGATATTTAACTTCATACAAACGTTAATGGTATTCTAACATCCAAGCTATACGATAAACGTGATGACTTTTCTATCGTCAACTTCCCTTACTTATGCAGCAACGTACTTCATCACCCGCATACAGAGTTGATTCGAGCATGCTCTACGTATGAAGAACTTCTAAAACGAGGTAAATTATTGACAAACAAGTTGATGAAACAGGAATAACACTAGTCTCGTTTAAAGTCATCATTTCGTAAGTTCTATGGTCGATACAATGACCTTGTCAGCTAATACAATTTATCATTGAGTCAAGTGCTTACTGACGTTTTTCATCTAATTGTTAGTCCATTATTTATACACTGAATTGACGATGGATTTTCCCATCATTTCCAGATCATGACATTGAGCACACAGCGGTTGTGACTGGTCAGCAGGGATGCTCACTCTTTCATGGCACCTGATCCCACCTCTAATGTTTCGGAGATCCGTGTTTGCTCTGCTCCTATCTTGTATTGTTTTATGGACTATTCGTTATCACCACATCCTTCCTTAATTAATGTTGTAATCTGCTTTGGTGACAGAAGTCACCAGTAAATACTGATCATGTAATCTATCTATATCTTTCCACTTATAACTGTCGAATACAGATGGATACATGTAGTTGGGTTTCATATTGTCCCTCAGTCTTTTAAAGCGTAATTGTAACATTTATCTGGTGCATTTTTTCCCATTCTTACAAAGAGTAAACATTAAAATATGCCGAATCATTCCTTTCCCTGTTTTTACAGAAAGATGTTACAAAGAACCTCTTTCAAATTAACATAATATAAACTAGAGGTACTGTGAGAAATAAGCTCACTAAATGATACCCCCCGCCTCCCATATGAATAATATGGCAGTGTCCATGTTTTGCTCTGGAAAATCCAAAATATATGTCAGATCAAAAAGTAAAATACTGTAAATGTATTATATTTAGCGTGTACGATATTTAGCGGAAATTGGTTTTTAAACAAGTTAGCGTTGATTTGATTTAGCGCATTTCTTGATATTCTTATTTATGTATCATTGTTTAAGACATTTAGCAATGTACTTGAATTAGCGGAAGTATCTTTCCGCCAAAAGCGCTAAAAAGAATACACCGCCAAATGTAATACGTTTACAGTAGGAGGTGTACAATGGCAATATGTAATAAAGGTTCTGTGAAAGTTTCATTAAATTTCACTTCCGTGGTATGAGAGGAGTTGCGGATAAAAGATGGGTATCCCAAAGCGTAATAGACGGACGGACGGACGGACATACCGATTACTGTATACCTTCCCGCTTTTCAAGCGGGGGTATAATGAAAAAATACCGTTGTTGTTCATGCTGATCATTATTTAGTTCTTACGTATAGCCATTATTTAATATGAATTCTAACTTTTAAAAATCATTTTTGAATAGGAATTCAAAAAATACCTTAAAAACTTTAAAACTCCTAGTAAGGTTCTTTCTCAAGTAAGGCTTATTTCGATTTATTTTTGGGAAAGGATAAGAGAACTAGTAACAATTCTAAAAATGAAACGTTTTATAATTTCCAAATCATAAAAATCATAAATATCTATTTTGGTGGTATGGCTGTTTTTGATATCTACATCTACATCTACATACTACAGCATTCCATCAAACATGATGATTATACGCTGGCCCTGCGCAAACGGACCCCCTGTTTCTTCTTTTTTTATCTGCGAATTTCTTTTTAAAAAACCCAATATCTTATTCACCTTAGAAGTTATATTATTGATATGCGGTTCTCAGGTTATGTTGTAGGATAATGTTACCCCTAAATATATTTTCTTTATAGATTCTAATGTGTGTCCTTTAAGTTATAATTATATTTTACTGGTGTGCGAGATCTAGATCTGGTGATACTGAGCGAATTGCATTTTTGAGGATGAAATTGCATTCCCCTGACATATTCCCAGTTAGCTAAGGAATCAAGATCTTTTTGGAGGATTACACAGTCATTTTGATTATGAATGGGTCGATAAAGCAGTCATCGGCAAAGAGCCTTGTATTAGATGTAACAGATGATGGTAGGTCATTTATATATAAAAATTAAAAATAGAAGGGGCCCAAAGACTGACCCTTTAGGAACCCCACTGACCACAGACACTGGACTGGATACCTCACCATCAAGGACAACCTGTTGTACTCTGTTGCTGAGAAAAGCAGAGACCCGTCTCCAGGTGTTACCGCGTATCCCATAATTATCCAACTTCCTCAGCAACTTCTGGTGAGGTACCTTATCAAATGCCTTTGAGAAGTCCAAAATGATCAGATCAGTTTGAATGTTTGAATGTAAATTTTCCAATAATTCATGGCTAAGAGTAAGTAGCTGAGTTTCGCAACTTCTCTTAGCTCTAAATCCATGTTGGCAATCTACTAAGATATCTATCATATTTGTCTAAATGGTTCAAAACGTTGCTGACAACTATACGCTCTAGAATTTTACAACAAATGCATGTTAATGAAACAGGTCTGTAATTACTAGCCAAATATTTCCCCCCTTTTTGAATATAGGAATGACATTAGTTTGACGCCAGTCTGCAGGTACCTCCCCTTGTGCGAGTGAAATGTTAAAAATATGTGAAAGATGTGGAGCAAAGAAGAAGGTATGGTTTCCATACAAATTTTGCCCTGTGATTTTCTAAAAAATGAAACTGGTGTAAAAGTTGAAAACTCATGCTTTTTAAATAATTGAAATTCAATGCAGAAAAATCATACAAGTCATTTATCTCACATGTGTTTTTAAATGTTAATTATGACGTCATAAAGATGTGCATTTTCCCGTATTTTCTTAAAAAGTTGCAGAAGACACTAATTTTCAATGGAATTTTCTTTCAGATAACATTGTCCACAGGCATCGCCCACAAAGATCTTGAGATATGTGATTTGTTATTAAATTTTGCACAAGATATCAAAAAATTAAAGTGAGCGACGGCCGTGGACACTGTTTTCTAAAGGAAAATCACCCTTGAAATGTGCCATTTTGAGGCTTTTTCTGTTGAAAATAGAGAAATGCTTCACATTAATGACGTCATATTTGCAGAATGGTAAACCTTAATGCCACATTCTTTCCTGATTTATCAGAGTCATTTATTTAACTAATATTTAAGCCAGTTTCAAAACTTTTTGATGTCATTACATTTTTAGGGCGGAATAAAGCTAAAATCATACCTTCTTCTTTAAATGCATATTGTTTAAGGATGCGAGCTGGTATTTCGTCTGGTCCTGTCGCTTTACTAGGATCTAATTTTTCTAATAATTTTTGTATGCCATTTACAGTTATGTATATTTCTTGCATGTATGGATATGTCATGGCTCTACCTCTTTTTGGGGTTCTCATCCTTTGTCTATATTTTTATTGGTACCTTTGTAGTAACTTTTGTAAGACGGAAGATTTAATTAACATAGGAAATAATTCTCCTTAGATGGACGTGAATCATATCATTTCGTAAGTTCTACAGTCGATACATTGACGTTGTCAGCAAATACAATTCATCATAAAGTCAAACGCTGACTGACGTTTTTCATAATAATTGTTAGACGATTATACAATCTCAATTGAAGTCAGATTTTACAGTTATTTTCCGATCATGGCGAGGAGCACATGGCGGATGTTACCTGATGGTATGAGATGCTCACTCCTGCATGACATCGTGTTTGCTGTGCTCCTGTTTTGAGCATGAATACTGTTTGTTATCTCCATATATTTCATTAAAAAATGAACTATGGTAAATTATTGTTAGAGTTAGTACTGTAGTCCAGTTTAACTCATTTAATGTCCAACATTGGAGGTCAATATGAGAAAAACAGATTATTTCAAAGCAGCAAAGTAAACGTCGGAACATTTAGACGCGGTAGAATTTGTGAATTGAAATTCAAAACTGAAAACTAGCAATTGTTAATTTCTTACCAAGAATCCTGACCGCCTGTCGCCATATCTAATGCAGCTAAACACCAGGAAGGGGATTAAGCGTAAACAATCCTTCTCTGGAGATGCAAGTTTTCGAATGATCTAAAATCTTACATGATTTTTTTTTCTATATAAGTATACCATCATACTTTTGGGTATTGTCTCTAAACACATGTTTACTTTTTATAGGTGTATACTTTAGAAAACACTCTTTAGATATTTTAAAATTTAATTTCACTTAATTTTTCAAATTTTGTGCTTTTTACAAGTAAATTTGAAACCAGTTTTTTTGTCTTTCAGTGTACATTTGAATACTATATGCTGTTTAATTACGAAAATTAATAAACTGAACTTCATTTACCTCTTGATTTCCTACATCTGACGTTTCAGATACACTGTATACAATCATAATCTATTTTATCTACTTATTCAATTTTAAAACAGAGAAAGGAAGCCAAGGAAAATAAGCGGAAAAGCATCCTTACAACTCTTCACTTATATTTGAAAATGTTACAACAGTCATCGTCACATGAAATTGAAAAATAATAGCTGTGATGAAATTTATGAAATCAAGTTAAAAAAAGACAAACAAGCGGTATCCTGGAAATCCTGGGGATAAAATCTCGTAGAGGAACGTATCTCCCATTGACGGTTCACATCATGTATTAAGTAAAAAGTAAAAGAAGTAATTCTTTGGATGGATGTTTTAAAAAAACAACGCCCGAATAATTGGCGGGAAACATCTCAGTAAGAAAAGGAACAATGGATAAGATGTATTTGCAATCAATATATTTCCATAGAATATACAAAACGCTGATTTTTAACAAGAAAGTTTCAATTCTATTACAGTAACTTATTTGTTATATTGGGTTAAAATTTATAATTAAGATATACTTTTAAAAGAATTTAGAAAGGAGACATAACGCCATATTTAGAGGATTATTGATTGATTGATTGATTGTATACTGTTTAACGTCCCTCTCTAGAATATTTCACTGATATGGAGACGTCACCATTGCCGGTAAAGGGCTGCAAATTTAGGCCTATGCTCGGCACTTACGGCCTATAAGCAGGGAGGGATCTTTATCGTGCCACACCTGCTGTGACACGGGGCCTCGGTTTATACGGTCTCATCCGAAGTACCGCCCCATTTAGTCGCCTTTTACGACAAGCAAGTGGGTACTGAGGACCTATTCTAACCCGGATCCCCACGGGGCAGATGATTATTGAATATTACTGCATAAAAAGGGAAAGTTGAAGATTTAAGATCAGAGATAAAATCTTTTTTTCAAGTTCTCATTTAGCAATTAACGTCTCTTAAAGCTGAACACGACTCATAAATAGGTTTTTCGATACATGTATTACTACCTATAACATCAGCACTAGGGTTTACTTCTCGCATTTGGTAAACACTTGACTGCTTTATTGGCAAGGGTATCAGCGTGGAATACTGACCCGCGTGTTCGTGCTGGCTATCTTGCAGTACCTTTGTTTACGTTTTATTGCAGCTTCATGTGTTTGTGTTTGTTTGATTACTGCACTAACCTGTGCAACTATTGTAAGTTTCTGTTGGGAATATCAAAGATTTTTAAAAACTGAATAAAATAGTTATTGCAAGGAATATATCTCTATTAATCTATATTATTTCGAGTTGAAAAACGTTCCTAAACAGGCACGTATCAAGCCAAAAAAAGCCAAAGTCGAAAATCCTATTTCGTGGGGGGGGGGGGGGGGGGGGGGGGAGGCAAACTTTTTCAATATCTATTTTTTTAAGCTTACAATACTATATTTCCTTCATATTATTACACTTAAGTATAAAGTTGGGGGGGGGGAACCAGTCTTTCGGCGAACATTTTCAATAGAAAAAGTATTGTTGGCAAAAAAACGGGGGGGGGGGGGGCTGCCCCCCCCCTGGCAACCCCTGTTGCTACGTGCCTGCTCGACCCTTAAAAAAAGAACCATGAGTATATATAGGTTCTCGAATGATATGTAGGTCGAATGATTAATATCAAACGAGTTGTGTGTTTTTGACACACAATGAGTTGGATAAAAATCATATCCAACTACAATTCATTTTATCGCTATCACTATTCATTATAAATATTTAGTCTGTTTTATATAGTACTAAACCTTATTTTACTCCATCAATCCAACGTAAACCAATTAATTCTGACGTCACAATTTTGGAATATAAAAAAATCCATCGAGTCATATCCAAGGGATATGCATTTGATAAAACTTGGATATCCAATATATAAATAAAACCAATTCTTTCAAATTAGAATTAAAATAACGATTCTTAAAAAGACACTGTCGTAGGTAGATTAGAAGACCCAACGGAAATGATGAAGTAAAATGGGTTGATTTACTTAGGAATATACAATATGGCTTTTTATTATGGCAACACTGTTTATTTTAAGTCACATTAAAATACAGACAAAGAAAGACAATTCTGTCAAGTATACCTTGCTTTTCAAATAATATATATTAATGAAGAATTCTTTTCTACGACTATATAAATTATTTGAGGTATATTTGCCTTAATATCTTTTTATTTGTTTTTAGATGCTAGAGACATTATTTTAAAGAACGTATTTTTTCCTTCTCGTATTTTACTTGTACAACTCAGAATAAAATATTAGTAGATAAATTGAGATGTTTAATTATTCTTGCGGGAATTATATTCTTGCCGAACGGCTGATTTAATAACTTTTTAAAAATACTTATGTTTTAGAAAAAAAAATCAAATGAATATAATGTTCCAAACAAAAAATAAAGAGGAAATTCTGATACTGAAATTCGTTTCTATCCCCCCCCCGTTTTTTTTTAAAAAATATTCTGATAGTTTTTTATCTGAAAAAAATAAAAGAAAAGAAAAACATTTCATGCTTTGAAATAGAATTATGTATTTATAGCAAATAAATGTCTTCCTTATTCGTGTGACCTTAAACCTGAGATTGTTCTTAAAATAAAACAGTCATATCTAATCTGCGATAAATACAAAACAACAGATTAGAGGTAAATCCGTCCTGAACTGAAATGAAATTTGAAATCAAACTAAGGAGCGATGATACATTTTTTCTATCTTGAGGAGAAATAATATCATGCCACAGGTTTAGGAAAATGGTTAATTCTTTGAATTCATATTCAAACAAATCATTTTTCTAGAAAAAAATTAATATATTGTAACGATCCCCCTATTTTTCTTGAATAACTCATTTTCCTCTTGGTATATTTCTAAAGCACTTTTTATGCACACTTTCAAATCATCCATAAGTTCTTGTACATAATTTTGGAATGTACAGCGAGAGTTATATCGATCGATAAAGTGTTTGCTTAAAATGTAGCGTAGATGCCATTTTTCTTCTGTAGAGATGTGTTGAATGTCAGACATCGTCTTGTTATTCAGTTAAACGTTTGTTGTTGTCTTAATTGTACATAATGATTAAGTTGCGCTGTAATGTAGGATTATCTTATAATTCGTGTGATCGATGTTTTTATGGTCTTCGAACACAAGTGTCTTACTGAAACTTCTGCCGCCGCCATACTTTGTTTACTTTTGTATTTTCCCATTATGCCTCGCGGTGTATTGATCGATTTTCATCGTAGTTATTTCGGCGGAAGATTTGATTGTAAATTCTGTTAAATTAGGCCTAAATGTTAAACACTGCTAGATGAGCTTTTAAAAGTATAATAAATAACATTATATTTTATTGATTTATAAAATTATTTTATGTATTTCTAAAATTTATTTACGTATTTCTAAAATTTATTTGCGTAATTTTACCCCAAAAATTCAAAAAAAAAAAAAAAAAAAAAAAACAAAAAAACAAAGGCCCTCTAGAAATGCTAATGAAATAAAAAAAAATACTCTGTATTTTAGTAACTCCAAATTATCATTCCCTGCTCTGCTAAAAGAGAAAATAAATAATGATACTGAATTAACAGAGTGCAGTTTGCACTGAAATGAAGTTTTGAATGGTATTATATACGCAGATTAAAATTAGTTCATTCCAAATACTGTAGAATTTTTCAATTAAAATTTTTTTGGGGGGTTTTGCAGGAAAAGTTAAGTTTATTGCTATGTCATTTCAAGAAGCTTTACGAGGAAAAAACTTAAGGCATTTAAAAAAATTGGTTCATCATTTTTATTGTACATTTATGTTGAGGAGGGACACAAAGGCATTCACAAAGTCACAAGGACGTCACCAGATGCACATAGACTATACATGTACTGTATTATAAAATAATTATTACAATATTACTGTATTGATAAAAGGTTTTGAGGATCTCCATAACGTACTAGTGTAAAACAATCAGCAAATAGAACTTCAGACAATCACTACCAAAAGCAAACATCAAAATGAATCTCAAAAAAAAAATTAAAATCACGGAAGCTATGATACAATTCCAGAGTCCACAAAGATACTTTAATACTGCAGGTGCATTAGGCCAGAGTAAAACTAAATATCCAACTCTACTGGAAATAGGTGAACATAGAGAATAATACATACCCTTTTCCATATCACATCCTGTATCAGCCCGAGACACCAATATCAGCCAGAGGGCCGAAGGCCCGAGGGCTGATATTGGTCGAGGGCTGATACAGGATGTGATGTGGAAAAGGGTATGTTTTATTATATTTATTACATACTTAGTAATAAAATACAGAACACATTCAGTTGAGAAGAAAGTAAGTAAATAATCATGCACGAACTTCTTACATACATGTACATAGTCTAATGTCTCATAAGATTTGGGTTTGTTTCTACTTCTATTTCAATGCACTTGATCCGTCATTTGAAAATATTCTCTAGTATTACATGTATTTGTAAATTAAGATTAACCTTATTTTCAAAAGGTTAAAATTAAGAGAATATGAACGCACCAAAAATTGTGTATGATCACAAGTACTGTTTTGTGGTTTAATTTACTAAGGGTTTGATATTGACGTCACAATAGCCGTATCAGCCCTGCAGGGCTGATATGGATTTGCAGGGCTGATACGGATATCAGCCCCGCAAATCCATATCAGCCCTGCAGGGTTGATACGGCTACTGTGACGTCAGCCATATCGCATATGCAAAAAACCTGTATTTATTACTAAGTGTGTAATAAAGTGGAATATACATGCTTTCTGAATTGCATAAAAGAAACCTTCACTACAAGCTGTCAGGAAATACTTGGGGTAAAGAAATACACTTTCAAATATTATGTTACGAATGATACACCCAGTAAGGTAAATTATCAGTAAAATCAGAAAGCAATATTCAATTCTAGTAGAACAACAGCTCAAAATGCAAAGGCACTTTAGGAATATGCAGCGGTAAATAATAGAACAAATACAGTACCAAAGCTGTCAGTGACAAAAATTAAATGGATGAGCTAGTTATTCAAACTAGAAAAGCAGGAGAAGGGAACATCAAGGACCTTTCAGAATTACATGCAAAAAAGGCACTGGCTGGAAATCAACGAAAACAAGAAAACGTCAAAGACGTGTCAGGAAAGTAAATAAAATGTGAAAAAGAAAAACATTTTCCATTGCCCGTTCCTGAATCAGGATGAACAAACACAATTTCGGTGGGTAGGTACATGTAAGTTGGAAAAGATGTCCAAAATTTTGTAAAATCATTGCTGAATTTTTAAAATCTGGATTTGGAATGCAAAGAAATTAGTTGTCCAACTTTATAATGTTTGAAGGATTAATTTTCTTTACTATGTTTTGTTGTCTCCATATATTTCATTAATTATTTTGTATGTACCCGGTATGTGTTTCAAAGATTTTTATAATGAATTGCTGCAGGTTTATATTTCTGTAAAGTGTTACTTGAAAATATTAACGTCAATATTCTATTAAAACAAAAATCCATGTATTTGAAGCATGTGTAGTTTTGTATTTTTGTATTTTTTATATCTGTAAAAAAATAATTAATTTTAAAAATTTCGGTTTTCAACAAAATAACTGCCTTAACACTGCTGTTACTGACTGTTAGATTTGCGTGTCGGACACACAGATCTATCGTTTGGTCCTTCCATGATGGGATTTATGTCCGTGTTCCCTCGAAAATAGAAAGTCACAGATTTCTAACGACTGGTGTATCTGGTGTACACCAATGCTTCCTTAATACGATATAATGTAGGAGTTAACCTTTGCTTTTATTATCAGTGTAATGAGCGGAATCGCTCCCTCGTCGAAAATCTCAAAAAGGCTAGATACATCTTTAAATATTGTACACCTGTTTAAAATACTTAATTAAGAAATGAACTTCTTTTTTATCACATATATGTACTTGTCAGTGTATTTTGATTTTCGTTGTTATATCATTTCTTGGGTTCTATGTTCGATCGATACGGTGGCCTTGTCAGTGAGTAAAGTTTGTCATTGAGTCGGGTGTTGGCTGATGTTTTTCTCGTGCTGATTGTTCATACATTGTTTATACGCTAAGTTGACGACGGATTTTTTTTCGTTATTTCCCGATCATTGTGGGGAAAGCGCGGCGGGAGTGGCCGGTCGGCAGGGGATGCTCACTCCTCCATGGCACCTGATCCCACCTCTGATGTTTTGGAAGTCTGTGTTTGCTCTGCTCCTATTTTGTATTGTTTTATGGACTTTTCTTGAATACCGTTCGTTGTCTTCATGTTTCATTAATTGTACGTAAAAAAGTTTACATGAAAAAGAAAATTCAAATTTTAGATCTACCTCTGTAAATTCTTTTAGTAGGACCTCTGGTTCATGGCGAGCACTTTCAAATTACAAGAAAACTTTCCTTCTACTTTTTGTTCTGAGACATTTATTTCTCTCAGATTCTTTTATGGTTTTGTACATGTTCTCAAACGTTTTCTTAGAGTTCCTGTCACTAATTTTGATAGTTTAATAATTATAATAAAAAACGACAAAGAATTGTAAAAGAAAATAAATAAATGTGAAAAACAGTAACAAATGAGCCAACTTCATGAAAATGCTTTTGCCCTTTCCTGAATCAGGAGGAACAAAAAAATGGTCGGTAGGTACATAAAGTTGGAAAAAAAGTTGTCCAAAATTTTGTAATATCAATCCTAAATTTTTAAATCCAGTTTTTGGAATTTTTTCAATAAAAATTAGTTGTGTAAATTTATATTGTTTAAAAGACTTTTGAGCTTGAATACGCTTCATTATCTCCATATATATGTCATTCATTATTTCGTATGTACTGACAATTCCTATTATAATTTGCTTCAAGTTGATATTTCTGTAAAGTGTTATTTTAAGATATTAACGTCAATATTCCATTAAAACAAAATCCCATGTATTTTAAGCATGGATATTTTTGTATTTGCTCTATCTTTAAAAAAAAATAGTTTCCATTAATTTGAAAAATATTGGTATTTCAACAAAATAATTGCCTTAACGCTGCTGTTACTGAGGTTAAATTTGCGTGTCACACAGGATGGTGGTCAAAAATAGAAAATAGGAGGCCAAATCTGTCGTCCTTCAATGATGGGATTTATGTCTGTGTTCCCTACAAACATAGAAAGTCACAGATTTTTAAAGACTGGAGGTTCTGGTATATACTATTGCTTCCTTAATACCATGCAGTGTAGGAGGTAAATTTTGCTTTATCAGTGTAATGAGTGCAATAGCTTCCTCGTCGAAAAGTAAATAACATTTTCTAATGCTACAAATATAATTAAATATTGGACTTTTATTTGAGATACTTAGGAAATGAACTTCTATATTTATCACATACATGTATTTATATGCAGTGTATTGTAATTATACAAAAAGGTATACATGAAAAAAAATCCAAATTCTATCTCTGTAAATTCTTTTAATAAGACCTCTGGTTCATGGAGGATAATGTTCACTGTTCTTTAAAAAGCTCTTCCTTTTTATTTTCTGTCATTTATATATACATTAATTGTACGGTATTGATAATACATGTCTCGCCACTGGTGTATGTGTTTACTCATTGTCTTTCTTTTGATCTTTATTTGCACGCCTTACTAAGACTCTTAGCCCAACTCTTGATCGTTGCAATTTCAAAGTGGATGACTTCAGGCTACTTCATTTTTTTTTCTGAGTCACGAGGGACTCTGATTCAGCTCCACTCCTTCATTTACGGAGAAAGGAAACGAATTAATACAGTGGCCATGTTTGGCTCACTGAATGAAAATATCTGACTGTGTTCATATAGGAAAATTAATAAAAGTTAATGATAAAAATAGGATCTACTCAGTTTTACTACTTGCCAGTTTAATTCATTAAATAAAGCAATAATGATATTAAAAAAGAAATACACCAAAAAAAGGGAAGAAAAACAGCTGAATTTGAATATAAAGTCGGAAAAGTCAAGATTGACTTTGGAATTACCAACTATTAAAAATATTACGTGGCACTTATAAGCTTCTGTATAAAGTACAGTCCTGATTATACATACATGCAATTTAAAGTTTATGTTTTCTCGGCATGCTTAAAAGGAAAAGTAGATTATAGATTATTTACAGCGTATCAAACGAATGATTGCAAGATCGGAATGCGAATATTTACAATATAGTTCAGAAGGGGGAATTTTACCATTCCTATATATTTTGCCATTTTTGAAGGTTCATGGGG
>NW_026938633.1:0-8343 GCF_032062105.1 Saccostrea cuccullata | reverse complement strand
TTTGCGATGATAGACATAGCATATGCAATGGACCTTTCTTTGCAAACATTGAGTTTGCTTCTAAATTTCAAAGAAACAAATCAATATATTTTATCAAGCTTCGTATGTTCAATGAGCGAGAGCTTACAACGTTGTCAACATAATGAGATATGGTGCGTTTTTATGTCCAAACATTACTCCATACAATGTGGGTCATTGCAAACAATCTAGCTATTTATGTGAGGTGCCTGAAGGGAATCTTATAACTGCCTATTGTTTCTATCTAACTGCTAACAAAATATACATATGTACCAACGTTTCGAATGTAAGACATGTAATTAATTTTTGTTTTTCATGCACCGCATATTTTTTAACATTTTAAAATTAAATGCTAAGCATCCTCCTTGCAGTGCCCCATTTGAAAATAACTTCTATCGCCACAGAAAAAAGACCCGACGTAAACACAGATGTTAAGGACATTTTTTTTTCTTGAGTTTTAAAGAAACCAACAAATTATCAAGACTTTTTCCTTGAAAAATTAAATATAATCATGGTAATAAACGTATTATCCACATCAGATATATGCACATGCCAACCACGTGCTCAGTGGAATGATATTAACAAGGAAATTTGAGCTGTAAACAGAACAGTTTTTCCCGATTATCAAGCTTCGTATGTTCAATGAGCGAGAGCTTACAACTTTGTCAACATAATGAGATATGGAGCGTTCCCAGATAGCAAGACATAGTTGGGCCAACATTGGCCTAATTATTTTTCCAATGTTGGCCCACTGTTGGTAACCTTACATTGGCCCACGGTAATTTTGCTCATCGAACCAACGTTGGTCCAACATGTTGGCATATTGTTGGGCCAACGCAGGATAATTGTATGACAACTTACAGTCAACCTTAATAACTGGTTGGTTAGGTTGGCCCAACGTTGGCCCTTTGTTGAAATGTGAGATGGCATATTTTTGGGGCCAACGTAGTTATTAGTGTATGTCAACTAGCAGCCAACTTTAACAACTGTTTGGTTAGGTTGGCCCAACGTTGGCCCTATGTTGAAATGTCAGATGGCATATTGTTGGGCCAACGTAGTTTTTAGTGTTTGCCAACTAACAGCCAGCCTTAATAAACAATTGGTTGGTCCTTTTTTACAATGTCAGATGGCAAATTGTTGGGTCAACATAGTTATTACATAGAAACATTTGCAATTGGTTAAGTGTTGCTTTACTTAAACCTATTTTATGACTGTTTAAAAAAAATAATACACAATTCAATCTGCATTCATAATGCATACATGGGCAGATTCAATGAAAACATTACTAATGATTCACTGTGAAAATATTTTATATACATCAATTCAATCATAATATACAAAATAAATTTTAAAATAGACAATAGTTAAATAATGAAAAATTAATAATTCAAAGTCTTAATCAGTGCTCACTTCCTTTCTTACTGTCCTTTTGTTGTATTACCGCTCTTTTTCCGTCTCTAGCTTTCGTCGCCTCCCGTTTTGTTCGTCTTGATCTTTGTCATACGTACTCGTACTTCATACACTTCTTTATGCATGGTCTTCGATTCCATTGCTATTTACCGCCAGAACATTTGTTTTCCTTACAGTCTCTGACTGAAAATACAAAATAGTCTGAGATTAGAAACAATACAATTACTGGTCAAACTTATGAATAAATATAACTTAAATTAAATCTTTTAATATAGAGAATAGTGTATTATATACTATAAGTGCACCTTAATTTCCTTGTTACAATCGTGTCTGAAATAGACAGTTAAGAATTAGATAGAAACAACTTAAAAGATGTTATTTAACCTTAAGTTACAGTGCTTGTGTGCAAAAACATGAAAAGAATGAATTCCGAATCAATTTTAACAGTTAACCTGAATAAATAAGCATAGATATACTTACATCGCTTCTAAATGCAGATAGCAAGTGTATAATCCATTTAAATTTCGCTTACTTCTACTTCTCCTGCATTTCAGTCTAACACCACCTGTGAGCAATTGAATCTGACAGCTCACTCCACAGTTTTGTGTAATTTGATTCTCCAATCTTTACCGAACGCTTAACTTTTGTTTTAATTTAATTATAAAGCTGTGCTATTTTGATTTATGTATATTTAGGCTTCATTCACATCCTGTTCCTGAGAACTTATTCAGTCTTCTCTAAATTCTCATGAATACAACGCTCATGAAAAAATTCATTATTTCAAGTGTTTATTTCAAATAAATAAGCATGCATGTGAACAATTCAAAATTAAATATAATAAAACACTCTTTGGTTCTGTGATACATAAGTTCAAAGTTAAAATATTGAAAATATCAGATTTGAACAAAAACAGTCATCCAATTGAAAGCATGGACATAGAATGTCCTCTTTTAAAATTATTTCAGAATGTGCATCTAAATAAAAACTTTATAATTAGAACCAACGTTGTCCCAACGTAAAGCTCAGCAGCTAAAAATGACACCATCATTTAGGTGGCAGTATAATAATTGGGCCAGCGTTGGCCTAATATAAATAACCCATCTTTGAAACACCTACACATGTAACCAAAGAACACTCGTGCTAACATCGGGTCAACGTCGGGCCAACATATTACTACCAACTTGATAAGACGCTTTCTTTAAGGGTGTACAAGTAATAGCTTTTTAAAAAAGCTTGCCTGACTAATGCAATCAATATCTATAGAACCTATAATCATGATAAGTTATTTATATAAACGTTTACATTGGGGTGAGGGGTAATTATTTCATTAGAGTAAATTATGAAGACGTCAAACAAAACATCATGCATTAATTTTAAGTTGTTTGCTACTTATGAAAGCAATGGACAGCCTCGTTTTTGAAAGAGGGGGCAGTTAGAGAATTTTTTTCACTCACCTGCAAAAAAAAAGGAATATGCTCAAAGTTGAAAATCCTATTTCGGGGAGGGGGGGGGGGGTTGTGACCAACTTTTTTTCAGTGTAAAGTTCTTTCTGTACCATTTTTTTTAGCATTAAATACTGCATTTCTCTTTAAAAAATTTCCTGTTATATACAAGGGGGGGGGGGTCCAACCTTTCAATTAACATTTCCTATATATAGTAAAAGTAAGGTTGGGAAAAAAGTGGGGGGACAGCCTCCTCCCCCCACCCCCTGTTGCTACGTGTCTGATGGAAAAGGAACAGTGAGATTTTATTTAAAATGTATATTTTGTATGTGTTCAAAATTGGTTTTGATCTGTTTTTCGTTTGTTGTATAAGGACGCCTGTGGAGTGTTACAAATACTACTGCGACTCGGGACCTGGTTTTAAACGGTCTCATCCTAAGGACCGATCTCCACGTCCTGCAGTGGATTCAAAGCCGCGACGTAAAGCTCAGCTCCTCATTCCGCAACTCTATAAATGGTTTTAGAAGATGTAATTAAATAAGGGAAATGAAATAATGTATGCTGGAAAGCCGTGCCTATGTAAAAGGTTATATATTGATTTTAAAATGAAAATTTAGAATTAGATTCAACTGCATAGACTACCAGGAAGACAGCTGATAATATGATAACTATAAGAAATAAATGAATCGTTCCGATTAACATGCAGAATATGTTTAAGTACTATATTGTTGGGTATGCCAGAGCATGAACGATTGTTGGAAACAGCCCGTTATGCATAAATGACCCAACGAACTTGACGTTGATTCCTTATACTAGTATTCTTCAATCCTGGAATAGGAGGGACACTTTTCCTAAGTCTATTTTCTGTGTTTCATAGGAGAAAGAATTTTATCTCTGATAACGGGGGTGGGGGGCTGCGAGTCCGGGCGAGATATGATCAGAAATATTATGTATATTTGGCCAGTTTTCCTCTTAAGAACATTTTTTTCCGTTTCGTTTTATTTACTTTAATTGATGTTACTTCTAACTTCTTTCACAATATCACCGATATGTTTTTTTCCCCAAAAATTCGAAACTCCGATAGAAAGATGAAGTTTTCATTTCCATTCAGTGCAGTAGAATCATCCAGGAAAAGGGCGCGAAGATATATACATGACATATGGCGCAAAATGATTGTGACACCCCTTACCTCAAGGACAAATGGACTCATCCAATAGTACAGAAATGCAGAAAAAAGGTCAAACGGACATGTCCGTATATGAAATCGCATGAAATAAACAGCTGCATGCAAAAAACTAAAGGAAATAAACACATCAATATATTGTTTCAGTAAGACAGTTATTTTTTTCTGCTGAATGCTTTGTAAAACGTTGAAACGGAGGTAACAAATTCCAGTGATAATCAGCACGCACAAAATTTTGCTGGCTAACTATGACCTCTTCTCTTCGCACCTCGGAAATATCATTCCTTATACAGCCTGACGCCGTGACGTCAGGCAATTACAAACATCGGGTCAACGTTGGACCAACATACTACTATTAATTTCATAAGACACTTTCTTTAAGGGTGTATTACAAACATTGGACCAACGTTGGGCCAACATACTCCTACCAATTTGATAAGACACTTTTTAAGGATGTATCACAAACATTTGGACTACGTTGGGCTAACATACTACTATCAACTTGATAAGACGCATTCTTTATGGGTGTATTACAAACATTGGGCCAATGTTGGCAACATACTACTACCAACTTAATAAGATACTTTCTTTAAGGGTGTATTACAAACATTTGGCCAACGTTGGGCCAACATAATACTTCCAACTTTAAAAAACATTTTCTTTAAAGGTATATTAAAGACAGTGGGACAACGTTGGGACAACATCAACATCCCTCCTTCCTTGGGAGGTAAAATGAATGGAAGTTGCTAACGTTGGACAAACGTTGGGACAACAGAGAAATTATGTCATGGTCGAGAAGGTTGGCATGGTAACATTGGTCCAACGTTGGCCCAACGCCAACCATACAACCTTTTGCCAATGTTGGCCCAAAATAGTCATGCTATCTGGGTTTTTATGTCCAAACATTACTCCATACGATGTGTGGGTCATTGCAAACAATCTAGCTATTTATGTGAGGTGCCTGAAGGGAATCTTATAACTGCCTATTGTTTCTATCTAACTGCTAAACAAAATAGACATATGTACCAACGTTTCGAATGTAAGATATTCAATTAATATTTGTTTTTCATGCACCGCATATTGTTTAACATTTTCAAATTAAATGCTTAGCATCCTCCTTGCAGTGCCCCATTTGAAAATAACTTCTATCGCCACAGAAAAAAGACATGACGTAAACACAGATGTTTAGGACATTTTTATCTTTTTTCTTGAGTTTTACAGAAACCAACAAATTATCAAGACTTGTTCCTAAAAAATTAAATATAATCATGGTAATGAACGTATCTATCCACATCAGATATATGCACATGCCAACCACGTGCTCAGTGGAATGATATTAACAAGGAAATTCGAGCTGTAAACAGAACAGTTTTTCCTGATTATCAAGATTCGTATGTTCAATGAGCGAGAGCTTACAACTTTGACTTCCTAATGAGTTTTGGTGCGTTTTTAGGTCCAAACATTACTCCATACAATGTGTGGGTCACTGCAAACAATCTAGCTATTTATGTGAGGTGCCTGAAGGGAATCTTAAAACTGCCTATTGTTTCTATCTAACTGCTAAACAAAATAGACATATGTACCAACGTTTCGAATGAAAGACATGTAATTAATATTTGTTTTTCATGCACCGCATATTTTTTAAACATTTTCAAATTAAATGCTTAGCATCCTCCTTGCAGTGCCCCATTTGAAAATAACTTCTATCGCCACAGAAAAAAGACCCGACGTAAACACAGATGTTTAGGACATTTTTTATCTTTTTTCTTGAGTTTTAAAGAAACCAACAAATTATAAAGACTTGTTCCATGAAATATTAAATATAATCATGGTAATAAACGTATCTATCCACATCAGATATATGCACATGCCAACCGCATGCTCAGTGAAATGATATTAAGAAGGAAATTCGAGCTGTAAACAGAACAGTTTTTCCCGATTTGCTGGAGTGGGGTTAAAATCGCGTTTTTTTCATTAATCAGACGATGCGATGCAACAAATAAAAGTAGCAAGTAATATGAACTAATGATTATTACTTAGTAATTTCTTGTCTTGATGTTTTTATGGTCGCATTTATTCTAAAATCAATGTTATTCGAACTTTGTGTGACAGAGGAATGGCGGACGAAAACAACATATGGCCTCAGGAAGACACCCATATGAAAATTCAAATTTTCAAGAATTATGATGGATGATCAAGAAAAAAAGCCGAAACAAATGGTTGTAGCCATATTATCAAATCAAACTAACACCATTTTCAAAGCATTTTTCATCTTGTGAATGCTGTAACTGCGCAGTTCTAACATGATTAATTTCCTTCTAATTTAAAACAAAATAAACTTAATTATTGATTAATTTTGGTCTCTAACAGTAAGCAATCAGAGCATTAGCACTTTGAGTAACTTTGGGCTAGTTTAGTAGAGTATAAAGCGCATTCTTGATATTTCTTATTTTACACCAGACTAGATCCAATATGTCTTGTACATCCCCCTTAAAATTGAGAAACTGTTTTATTCATTCAGTCCGGAGGACTGGGCTGCTCTAAACATACGAGTTTAAGATTTGTTGTATGGGATTGAGGCGGGAGAAGTTACTCAGAATTAAAGGTTAATTATACATTCAACTGGTTTTTGATCAGTAATGTTCTCTACTTCAATTTCTCGAGATATATATATATATATATATATATATATATATATATATATGTATATATATATATATATATATATATATATATATATATATATATATATATATATATATAAAATCCAAATTCAAATGATAAACTCGAACTTTTATCTAAAGCGCTTTCGCCTCATGCGGGCTCATCAGTAGATTTGAAATTGTAAACAAGTTACATTATGACGTCATTCTTGTAACGTTATGTAGGCAACGTTAAACATAATGATTCTGACGTAATAATAATCAAAGTTAAATGAGGCGCACAGATAAAGTTTTACAGTTCATCTTATTAAAGTTAAGCGCCTATTATAAATGTACAATAATGGAGACAGACATTTTATATAAAATGTACATAATAAAATGATTTGATATAAACTCCTTTTAACAGTTCAATTTTGGTTTAAACAGATTTATAAAATATTGTTCTTTTGGCTTTCCGTAATTGTTCATTTTCCTTCTTTTTGTAAAAAGGAAATATATAAAATGTCCTTTGCCACAAGAATCAAAGTGTTCACTACATGGCGTGTTTCGTATGGTCGGATCCTTAATGTTGTTTGTGCACGCGAACACGGTCGGCTAATTTGGTTCCGGTTTGTCCTATATAATTTTCCTCACATGAAGGACACGTCATACAGTATATAAGGTTTTTAGATTTACACGTCATCGAAGATTTAACGTCAAACTTCATTCCGTTTTTAAAAATAATAGTTTGGCCGGTTTTTAAAACTTGACAGGTTCCGCATCGTGGATCCTCGCACTCAGAAACCATCGGTTTTTCTGGGTTTGATGTAAATTTGGCAGTGGTAAGAATCTTTTTCAAATTGGGAGGTTGACGCCTGATGTGTAGTATATCCTTTGGTTTAATAAGGTCCCTTAACGTTTCTGATTGTTGAATAATAGGGAAAAATTGTTTGGCAGTTTTAAAGATGTTGTGATTTCTTGGGTTGTGGGTTAGAACAAAAGGGATCATCTTTTCGTTGCTCTCCTCTTCGTGATGTCTAATAGTACGTAATTCGTTAATGGGTATTTCCTTTGCACTATTACCACTGCAAAATTTACATCGAACCCAGAAAAACCGATGGTTTCTTGGTGAGGATACCACAGATGCGGAACCTGTCAAGTTTTAAAAACCGGCCAAACTATTATTTTTAAAAACGGAATGAAGTTTGACGTTAAATCTTCGATGACGTGTAAATCTAAAAACCTTATATACTGTATGACGTGTCCTTCATGTGAGGAAAATTATATAGGACAAACCGGAACCAAATTAGCCGACCGTGTTCGCGTGCACAAACAAGAGATTAAGGATCCGACCATACGAAACACGCCATGTAGTGAACACTTTGATTCTTGTGGCAAAGGACATTTTTATATATTTCCTTTTTACAAAAAAAAGAGGAAAATGAACAATTACGGAAAGCCAAAGAACAATATTTTATAAATCTGTTTAAACCAAAATTGAACTGTTAAAAGGAATTTATATCAAATCATTTTATTATGTACATTTTATATAAAATGTCTCCATTATTGTACATTTATAATAGGCGCTTAACTTTGATAAGATGAACTGTAAAACTTTATCTGTGCGCCTCTTTTAACTGTGATTATT
>NW_026938632.1:0-8396 GCF_032062105.1 Saccostrea cuccullata | reverse complement strand
ACTGAATTTATTTTATAGATGTTTAAAACATATAAGATAGGGGGTGTCGCCGCATCAAAACCGAACGTCACAAATTAAATGTATTTTTAAGTATAGAAAAAACAAACACTTAAAAAGCATCTTTTAAAAGCGCTAAATTGAAAATACTACAAAAGACAAAAATTTACATCATTTTCTAGTTTAAATTGAAAATTATATGACATCACTGCTATTTTTTATGAAAAACATCATTGATTTATTCTGGTGCATTGAAAAAAGGAAATGTTAAAATGGACAAAACACCCAAAACAAACTGTAATGCATTTTTGCTTTAAAATGGAGAAAGGTAGAGACTTTTCGTTGATTCGCCAGATTTTGGAGGAAAAGATGTAAAAAAGAGCCTTTAAAAAGGGTTTCAGCGTTTTTCGGTGGGTTATGGGTCATTAAATGCACAGCTCAAGAAAATGAAAGAATTGGGGGGGGCGGAAGGAAATGTTCAATGGTGTGACTTTAAAACGACAGACAGATAAGTATATGTGAAATTTTAAGTTGGCCTTTTACTACTGTTAAATGAATTTTGACAGAATTAATTATGAAATGGTGAGTGTCGATGGGTACTAATAGTAAGAAAGTAAAATTTGTAACGTGTTGTGGATATCAAATCTCAAATTTTTTTTAATGAAACGAAGGGAAGCGTTTAAATGTATGACGGCACGTATCCGTCATATTACGTTATTTAGCTCGGCGACTACCATAATCGTAATTGTATATAATCCGATATTTTGAAAAGTATAAATCATGTTCAATTGAAATTTTGGGGTCTGATTTGAAATAAAAGTAGCTTTCATCATTTATAATTTTGTTGTTTTACGTCGACGGATAGCGATTTTTTGAAGTTGTGACATTTTTTTGGATCAACCCTCATTTAGTAAAAGACTAAAAATTAATGAAAACTAGCATTCAATCAATATTTTTCTTGAAAAAATTTGAAAAAAATCTTAACACCTAAATTAAAATTTCTAAGAAACAGCTTGTGTGAAACAGTGAAACAAATACATATTGATTAATTATATTTAGCCTTTATTGATTAATTATGTGTAGCCTTTCCGTTCCGTCTTAGTTTACACCTACTTTAGTTTTAAGGATAAGCAAGAACTCTTTGTGTATATTACATACATCACTGCAATCTAAATCCTTCATAAATCTACTACATTGCCTATGGTTTACCCAAACCTTGCAAAACAGAAATGAAAAACAATCCACAGTTATCTAACAGTTATTTTATCCTGTTTTTTTTTAAAAAAAATTTGACAACAAAATACTCAAGTTACAACAACAACAACAACAAATGCAAAATGAATATTTCTGGTTTTTTTCAGGTGACAAATTTGTTTATGTGCAATTAATCTGCTGTAACAGCATCAACAGGTGTTTTTTAGTATCACAGGATAACAACAGCAATCCTTATTTTTATTTTTTTGGTGCTGCAATCTATGAAAAATATGTTGATTAACCGTCCATTCATGAAATTTTATTCTGGCCATTTGACGATGAAGAGTCCTTTTGCGAAATTAAGTACTTGCAAAAATTTTAAGGAATCTACAATAGTGGGCAGATTGTCATTCTGATTAGTGGGCAGAGCTCATTCTAGTTAATGGGCAGATTGTCATTCTGAATTTCTGATTAGTGGGGCAAATTGTCATTCTGGTTAGTGGGCAGAGTTCATTCTGGTTCATGAGCAGTTTTTCATTCTGATTCTGATTTGTGTACAGTTTCATTCTGATTAGTGGACAGACTGTCATTCTGAATATTCAGTTTATCATTCTGATTAGAGGGCAGATTGCCGTTCTGATTTATGTATAAGTTTTATTCTGATCATTGGGCATTCAAACTCTTTAGGGGAAGTTTTTTATTTCTTTTTAAGGGCATGAGTGTCATTTCTCCTTGTAGCAAGATGTGTACATCACTACTTTCACTTGCATTTAAAAGTAAATTTTGACATTTTAATATCTGACAACAGTGAACCTATGCAAAAAATTTGTAACACATTTTTTTTTTTATTCATCTGTAACTTAACAAAACAAAAGTTATTAAAAGACAACTAGGCACATCTGATCTACCCTCTCTCTTCTACAATTAACATATAAAGAAATCTTATTAGCTTATTTGTTCTTAAAATTTGAAGAAACTACTGTAACAATCAACTCAGAGGTCTATATTTTCAATTATTGTTGTCAGCTTTTAAATTCTAGCCTTGTTGCTCATATACACGTAATGTATGTATATAAATTTGCATATTTCTTTGTAAAACCTTTACCTTTAAATTCATATTCATTTAAACTTTGATCCACAAGTCTAGGGTTAACCATAAATTGGGATTGAAAGTTTTACACAAAAATATGAAGCTTGTGCAAAACCAAAACAAGAGCCATGGGCCTTATAGGTCACCTGAGCATCATGCAACAACTTGACAACGATCGACTCTGGTTCATGTTTTAAACTAGATGTCATGGCATTCACAATTTTGAAAGACGCACCATTGCTAATCATAACTAAACACATGTTTAGTTTGGTTACTTAATACCCATAGACAGAGTAGGGGAACAAAAAAATGCATTTCGACTAATCAGTAATAACCAGCAATAATCAGTATAGTGCCTCTACCACACATGAACCCCTGACCCTTGGTCCACACATTTCACAATTTTGGAAAAGGCACCCTTGCTTTATATAAAAAATCTTTGATTAATACCAAGGAGTAAATATAAATTAATTCATTTTCAGTATATAAGTAGAGCCCCCCCCCCTCTATGGTACCCCTGATCCAGGGGCGTTGAAATTCATAATTCAGGAAGAATGGCCCTTGCTCATCAAAGCTATAAAGGTAGTTCATCTGCTTAATACCCAGGAGCAGAGAAGAAGATTTTCAAACAATTTCTGCATTTTCTCTATATAACCAATAGAGCCCTGCCCTAACAAAAGAACCCCTGACCCTGGGGTCATAAAATTCAGAAAGGTTTTCTTCCACATCAAAACTACATGTATGTACTTAGTTAGTTTATTTAATACCCAGGAACAGAGAAGAAGATTTTTAAAGAAATAATGTATTTTCACTACATAATCAATAGAGCACCGCCCTAACACAAGAACCCCTGACCCTTGGGCCATAAAAATTCACAATTTTGGAAGAAGCATTCTTGCTCATCATAACTATATACGTAGTTAGTTTGTTGAATACCAAGCAGCAGAGAAGAAAATTTTCAAACAAATTCTGCATTTTCACTATATAATCAATAGAGCCCCACCCTAACACCAGAACCCCTGACCCTGGGGCCATAAAATTAACAATTCTGCAAAAGGCAGATGCATTCTTCCTCATCATAAATATGTACCTGGTTTGTTTATTTAATATACAGGAGCAGAGAAGAAGATTTTTAAAGAAATAATGCATTTTCACTATATAATCAATAGAGCCCCACCCTAGCACTAGAACCCCTGACCCTGGGGCATAAAATTCATAATTTTGCAAAAGGCATTCTTCCTCATCATAACTATGTATTTAGTTAGTTTATGTAATATCCAGGAGCAGAGAAGAAGATTTTTAAAGAAATAATGCATTTTCACTATATAATCAATAGAGCCCCGCCCTAGCACTAGAACCCCTGACCCTGGGGCCATGAATTTCACAATTTTGGTAGAGGACTCAATGGTCATTACATTCATGCTAACCAGTTTGACTGCTTGATGTCCAGGAGTAAAGAAGAAGATTTTTAAAGATTGCACTAACTTTAATGGTTTTGGCCCCACCCCTCAGGCCCCAAGGGGGCAGGGACCATGAAATTCATAATTTTTTCCCCTTTACCCATAGATGCTTTATGTAAAATTTGGTGGAAATTGGTTGAGTGGTTGCAGAGAAAACTGAAAATTTTCAAATGTTAACACATGACGAACGAAGCATGACAACGTACGAAAACAGATAGCAATAGGTCACCTGAGTTTACTCAGGTATCCTAAAAAGCTATCCTAAGCCTTAACATACTGTAGATTAAAATCATTGAAACCATAAACTTAAAATTATTAGCTGCAAAAAGTTTTTCCATTTAGCTACATATTTATTTGTTGAGAAGATGTGACCCAAGTCAGCTTTAGGACAAACTGCACAGGCAGATCCAGTGCCTGCATGCCGGGCGTGAACCCCCCCCCCCCCCCTTTGTATTTTTTTTTCATTTTGTTTCTGTTAAGTCCAGTTACTGTAGATTAGCAAATAATCATGATGGTTTTAATTTCACTATGTTCGCGATTCATCATTTTTCTGTGAAATTAAAACCATCATTAATTGTTACCATTTGTTTTTTTAAACGTTTTAATGCTTATATAATGCTCAATAAATATCTTGCAGTGTGAAATTAAAACCATCGCGATCAGTACTTTTTGAGAAATTTTAACACAGTGGAATTAAAACGACTTACAGTAAGTACAGAAATTGATAAAATGATAACATATAAGTCCTTTACTTTTTTCACTTGTGTTATAGTACAGATGTGTACGGTTCGAGATACATGTGTATTCTGAAATATTAATTTGTGACCATGTGTATTCTAACACAAGGTCACAACTCCTTTCCTAAATTCAAGGGGAAACACCTCTTATTTGTGGTAATTTAAAGCCCCCAGACCCCAACCAGGGCTTTATCCACAACCCGCGAATGGGCTTAAATGCAGCCCCAAACCACTCTGTCTCCCCCTCCCCCTCTGTTATGAATTTCCTTGATCTGCCACTGATCTGGCCTCTTGTTTTGACTCGATCCTTGTTCTAGTCCTTGGTATAGACCTTTTTCAGTATGTTCATTATAATAATCAATATGACTGATAAAAATTAATTCAGTAAAATTAGAGTGAGGAAATAGCATCAAACATAAAAGCACATAAAGGCATAATTTTCTCTACTTCTTTACAGAAAGGATATGAATTTCAGAAAGCAACTCATTGAAGATGCATTATTTTTAAATGAAAGATTTAAGAAATATATTTTAAAAAGAATGTTCCAACCTGCAGAGTGTGCTGATAGTAAATGCTTTAAGGGTTTGGATTTAAAAGTTATAGAACAGTAAAATGATCTTGTCAAATATTAGATTCATAAATTGGATAAAAACCTGTTCTGTTTCCACATAATTAGCACATGCTCCTGTTTCATCCAACCCCCTCATCTTCGTTCTTGTACCTACAATAAATTCACATTATCTAATAACTCTACACCAGATTACTTTGCTTCTTCAAAGTGCACACAAGTGCATATTCATCACGCTTTACAAAGTGGCATAAGTATTTTTGAAATATTTTGAATTTTTCAGAAATTTATCCAAAATCTGATTCAAGTGTCTTTTGACTCTCATCATACTTTCTGATCTAGCCTACTTATAGATTAATTTCATAAAATAAAGGTACTGATTGCCTTTAGAATTTCATGATTTTCATATTTTTTAAAACGTTTTTTTAAGGAAAATAATCAGGACTAAATATATCATTTATAAATGGATTTTTTTAATTAATTTATTTACTTGTTGATTTTTTTTTTTCATTATTTGGTTTCTTTTTCATTGTTTTTGCTTTTTTTGTTGTTGTTCTGTTTTGTTTGTTCATTGTAAAATTTCATTAATTTTTTGAAATATAACAAGAAATTCTTCCAAATAAAATACTGACCGGCCCTATGTATGCTCCTCCTGGAGATAATTCCGAGTTGATATTCCAGCGGGTCCAGATGTTTGGAGTTTCCGTAATCTGGACTGAGATCTAGAGAGGAAGTGGAGGAGGGGGTAAAATCAGGACACAGTTCTCCATCTGTACGTAGCCCTGGATTACTGGGACGATCCAGTGGGTGTACAGCTTCTCTACCTGTCAGACAGGAAATATTGCATAAGTAGGATTTTAATGTGGATTCAATTTTAGGGTGGGTGTTGAGATAAATAAAATTTGATATTACTTTAACTCAATGCTATTTCTTTGGTAAAACTAACTTTCTTAACATTGTACATTATGTAAAATCACTTAAAAATATGTTCAATTTTTTAAGATAAATTGCTGAATTTATATGCCTCACTAAATAGTATTCCACTAATACAATATAATATAAATATTGCATGTAGTTGAGTGTAACATTGAAAATTTTCACCGCAAGAAGACCATTGTTAACTAAGGCGCAGCCGAGGTTGACATTGGTTTTCGAGGGGTGAAAATTTTCAATGTTACACTCAACTACATGCAGTATTTATTATATTATACTGCATGCATGAATGTTTTATACAAATACATATAACAGTGAAAGGTGCCCGCATAAGTTCTGCGCAGTCGCTTTTTTTTGGAATATCACCCGTCGTCAAGCACTGTTGACTGTTGCTACACTGGAGGGCGTGGCTTCATTATTCAGTGGGTAATAGTGTTTTTTAACAAATTTTCCCGACCAATCAGATTCAACCATACATGCCAACTTTCCCGATTTAGGCGGGATTCTCCCGATTTTGCCCTTTCATCCCGCCTTCCCGATCGGGAAAGAAAAAGTTGCCTTATTTCCCGATTTGAAAAAAGATCACCAAAATTTTCATTTTAAAATTTTCCCCTACCACTGAATTTTGACAGTCGGGATAACAATGTCAGTCTTGTTTATTCAATGCACACAGATAAGTTTCATTGTTTATTTAACCAGGTGTTTTTAATTAGCTACAGGAAATCACTTCACGCTTGAGCTTATAGCTTGGGGCAATTAGGGGGATTATCTTGTCAGTTTTAAGGGGTATGCAAGGTGAAACACATAGATTAACGTGATAATTGTTAGTCATATTTTAAAAAAAACATAAATTAAGATAATAGAATACTAATCAAACCAAAAAATCGGAATCCAAAGAGATCGTTTTTTGAAAACGAAAGTAGAAAACTACAAAGCATAGCCACTGATTTTATCTACCTATAATGAAAAATATTGTAAAGTTTGCCAGTTAAAATATTATGAAAAAATTAAGATGAAACAATTAAGTGTATGTCAATTAGAATTTCTTTTCCCTCCTTTCAGTCCAGTCCAATACGAAAATTCGTAATTTTACGAAAAAACGTAAGATTACGAGAAAGCGTAAATTACAAGTTATCGTAATATAAAAATTATATAACGATTTTTCGTAATGTAGTTAAATTACCAATATGCGTAATATAGCAGATGTAAGAGACTATATTATGAGTTTTCGTAATCAAGACAAATTCAAGCATTGCAAGAAATCGAGTGGCGGGTGCAAAGTATGGGGTATAATACGAGATGTCACGGGCGATAACTTGTACGACGCTTACTGAGATTTGAAATTCTGTTTATTTTAATAAGAATTGCACGAACAGTTGAATTATGAAACGAGGGTGTGATTTTTAGGGTAGACTTCGGAAGAAAAGTAGGGAGTTCGGGTGATATAGACCAATGCTACATGCTTGAGCGAATATTGAAATTTACTGGAAAATTGGTCATATCCGTGGGAAAATTCCTATAAAAGAATAATAAAAGAAATTGTCCACTCACCCATCACTGGCGATACTTTCTTCTTGGTTCCATGTTTCTGATAGGCGTAACTGACCAATCTGACCGCATGCTATCATTAGCCATGGAATCTGATATATTACTGACGTCATACTTTGCTACCCACCACTCAATTCTTGCAATGCTTGAATTTGTCTTGGATTACGAAAACTCGTAATATAGTTTCTTACAATCTACTATATTACGCGTATTCGTAATTTAACTACATTACGAAAAATCTTAATATAAGTTTTATATTACGAAAACTTGTAATATTACGAATTTTCGTATTGGACTGGACTGTTCTCCCTAAAGTAATATGTTAGGTATGTGCATGCATGACTTAACAAATTATTCTTTTTTTGGGTAGGTGGTATAAATTTCTGTAAATTTAATATCTTATTAGAATTTTTAATTAATTGAAATTTAATAAAAAAAATCTCAAATTTTTTCCAGAAACAGGATTTTACAGTATCAAAACCTTGTATATTTTTTTTTTTTGCCTTTGAAAAAAATGATTTAAAAGTACATTTTTCAATTTTTTACTAAATTATGTGTCATGGTAGAAAAAAAATGTTGTTTACATATGTAACAAAATACCCCTTCTTTAGTGAGAGAGGCACCTATTTTAGCAAAAATATCTAAATCTTGGAAAGAAAAACATTATTTTTTGTGTTAAATTAATCCTTAAAAGTTGTATTGATCATAAATAATATCAATATTATAAATGTAAAAAAAAGATAATTTCATAATCATTCAATTTCACGACAAAATGTCGCGAATTTAAAGCTTTGAAAATTGTGACGCGCTAAATCCCCCATGGGAATTTTTAAAAGTTGGCATGTATGTTTAAATAATTTACATGAAAG
>NW_026938631.1:0-8381 GCF_032062105.1 Saccostrea cuccullata | reverse complement strand
AAACACTAACAATTAGTATGAAAAACATCAGTCTGTATTTGCCCCAATGATAAATATAGGATCTCACACGATTTGAAATTGGATATGATTTTTATCCAACGAGTTGTGTGGTTTTTATCCCCGAGCCTTGGCGAGGGGATAAAAACACACAACGAGTTGGATAAAAATCATATCTAACTACAAATCATGTGAGATTCTTTTTATCCCATGTTTTTACACCAACACTAATGTTTAACACTGTTTTTACATAGGACTCTACTTCATTTTACTTCATCACTATTACGCAAAACCCATTGTGACTTCACAACTTTGTGATACGAAAACGAAATCACATGAGCTATATCAACGGGATAAAGGGTTAAACATGGGATAAATTATATTTGCTGACAAGGTCATTGTATAGACCACAGAAATTACGAAATGATGACTTTAAACGAGATTGGTGATATTCTTGTTACGTCAACTTGTTGGACCAGGCGCGGATCCAGAAATTTTTTCCAGGGGGGGGGGGGGGGTCCACAACAGTAAAAAACCAGAAATTTCATGACAAGCAAAAAAAAAAAAAAAAAAACGTAAAATCGCCAAAACGTCTAAAACCTATCGGGGGGGGGGAGTGGTGACTTCTATTGCTTCAAATCTTTCACTTATCATACCCACTTCACACATATTTTCGATTACCAGGGGGGTCTGAGTTTTCCAGGGGGGGGGGGGTCCATGTTAGCTATTTTCTTGTTTTCGTATATACTTTTTTTTATCTGTTAAATTCCAGGGGGGGTCCTGACCCCCCCCCCCCCCCCCCCCCCTCTAGATCCGCGCATGTGGACTATAATTTTATTCAATCAACATCGTTTTAGAAATTGTTCAGACGTAGAGCATGCTCTTGTTTATCGAATCAACTGAGATACATTAACTCCGTATGCGGGTGATTAAGGTATATTGCTGTATACGTAAGGGAAGTTTACGATAGAAAAATAAAATTCCTCACGTTTATCACAGAGCATTTTAAAAATATTATCTGCTTTTCAAATTTAATACGTAAAGCTGCTTTACCGTATGTTTTTCAAGATTAAAATGTACTTATCGCATAAAAATGTAGGATAACACAGTTTGTTTTTTTATACATGTTTAGAAATATGTGATGCGTGTGTCAGATTTTATTTTTATTTCCTGCAGCATGCAATTACTTGAGGAATTGATAAAATTTAAGGAGGCTGGAGGGTCAACAAATAAATCCCAAATTAACCACCAGATTTAAATTATTTTTTTACATACGGTATCTTTAGCTGTCAACTTTCATTTGACAAAGAAAAAATTTATATATTTTAGTTTTAAAATTTGATCACTTTGTATATCTTTATATGGAGCTCTCCTTTTAAAGGAGATTGAAATAGTCTAAAAATGGCTGCCACCCCCTAGCCTCGTTAAACAGTATCGGTTTAGTTGGTTTTTCATTCGACTATTGTATCCATCATTCAGAAGCATGTCTTTATAACACATATCCATGGATTTGATGATAAAGACTCATGTCAGTTGTTTACTTGATTTTATTCCAGGCGAAATTAAAAGTTCATCAGTGTGTTTTTTTTTTTTGGGGGGGGGGGTCATATAAATGAGATCGTATCAAATTTTTGATTTTTTAAGTAAAATGTTTATTTCAACTTGTTTTATGATGATATACAAAATGGAGAAATAAAGAACGGTTCATGGTGAAGTTCATGGTCTCTTGGTCCAGGGTTTAGACACATACGTTGGGCTTTTGGTCAAATTATAGTCTTGGTATAGTATAGTATTGGTCAAGATATAGTCTTGGATTCAGCTTTTAGGTCCCTAAAAGAGACTAAGTTGGTTAAAATGCATTATCTCTCTTTTCTTAAAAATAACTTTTTAAAAACATGTTTCATTGCAGTCAAACGTACGTATTGCATGATTGCATCTCTCTCGCAAATTTTTTACTTACATGGAGAAACCACCGCTTGCTTGTGGAAGGCTACAAAGTTTGACATGTGCTCATCACTTATGACCATTGAACAGTAAGGGATCGTTCTCGTGCAAAGACCAACTGTGACACGGGACCTCTGCTTATAGAGTGTCATTCGAAGGACTCTTCTCCACCTCGCACAATGAGATTCGAATCCAAGAGTTGAAGCAAGGGTCAACTCCCTTTTCTTTACTCAATGGAGCATACGCTTTTACCATTGTGCCACGTGTGGGCGACTTTGGAATTTTAAAGGCGGGCAGTGAGATTGATGTAGGCCTTTATTGACATCATTAACATTGTTTTCCTGCATTATCCAACGTAATCATCAGACTTTGACCATTTTTTGCCTCATACATGTACATATAAACGAGGTTGCTTTTGCATATTTTACTTACCCTTAGTTTTGTACATTTCTATACAAATGTACTACATGTACATACGGGAATTTTTTGTAGAAACGTTGTCGCATCCAAATAATTCGGAAACGTCTTGTGCAAACGATTTATTCATTTATTTACAATGACGTGCAAAATACATATGTACATTTACATCCTTGCAGACTACCCTAAAATATTTATAGCCAGCTTTAAAGGTGTTTGGACATGCACAGCTTTGAAGCTAATATTGTCTCATAATTTCAGTATAATATCATAACTAATCTGAAAATGTTTCTATAGAAATTCACATATAAATATACTAAAAAAAGCACAATCTGCAAAACGTAGACTGTTTTTGGTAAACAGGATCGACACGAGCTCTATTATTGTTAATGTTAATGTTTTATCGGGTGTACTCAATTTGTTAAAGTCTGCACACATCACTGAGCACGGACTGATACAGTATAATATCGATGAATTAGTTTTGTTTTCTCTTTTGTCTACTCTTTATATTCTGGATAGTGGTGTGAATATATTTTATTAATCCACAACCAAATTTATTACTTTTCGTCAGTATTAAGAATAAAGTTTGCTTGATGAAAAAGCAAGGATGTATAAATCAAGCGCGTTCCGAAATTCGTAGTTTAAATATTTTCCAGAAAAGGTACATATTTCATGAACGTATTCCAAAATCAAAACAGAAAATCTTTTTTTCTGTTTTAAGCATTTTGCTCTTAGGTATTGACAAAACTCAACAAATAGCACAGTTTACAAGATATTTATTGGTGCGAATATCAAAAGTTTAATGAACGCAAACCATCGTTCACATAGCTAGATTTTACGGAGTAAATTTCCTCCCAAAACTATCACTGAAACAGTTTTCACTACCACATTACAATTTGAAAAAGGCAAAATTCTACAGGGTAAATTTCCTCTCAAAAATGACACTGATACAGTTAACATACAGCAGTCAATTCAAAAGCGACTATCTTTGATATAACAAGATTTCACGGAGTAAATTTCCTCCCAAAGAATATCACTGATACAGTATTCACTACAACAATTACAATTTAGAAATAGCAAAAACTACAGAGTAAATTTCCTCTCTAAATTCACATTAGTGCATTGTACATTCATTATTTCAAAGCCAAAGCAACCATCGTTTACATAGGTAGATTTTACGGAGTAAATTTCCTCCCAAAGACTATCACTGGAACATTTTTTAAACCACATTACAAATTGAAGAAGGCAAAAATCTACAGAGTAAATTTCCTCTCAAAAATGACATTGATACAGTGTAATAGACAGCTACATTTTAGGGGGTAAATTTCCTCCCAAAGAATATCATTGATACATGTACAGTGTTCACTACTAACATTACAGTTTGAAAAAAGCAAAAATCTACAGGGTAAATTTCCTCTCAAAATGACAATAAAACAGTGTAACAGACAGCAACATTTTAGGGGGTAAATTTCCTCCCAAAGAATGTCACTGATGCAGTGTTAACTACTAACATTGCAGTTTGGTAATAACAAAAAATCTACAGAGTAAACTTCCACTCTAAATTCACATCATTTACATAGCTAGATTTTACGGATTAAATTTCCTCCCAAAGAATATCACTGATACAGTGTTCACCACGACAATTATTATTTGAAAATAGCAAAAATCTACAGGGTAAATTTCCTCTCAAAATTCACACTGGTTCATAGCACATTCAGTATTTTAAAGCCTAAGCAACGTTCGTTTACATAGCTAGATTTTACGGAGTAAATTTCTTCCCAAAGACTATCACTGATATAGTGTTCACAACTACATTACAATTTGTAAATAGCAAAAATCTAGAGAGTAAATTTCCTTTCAAAATGACATTCATACAGTAACATACAGTAGTCAATTCAGAAGCGTCTATCCTTTATATAAAAAAAAACTTAACGGAGTAAATTTCCTCCAAAAGAATTTCACTGATACAGTGTTCACTACTAACATTACAGTTTGTTATTAACAAAGATCTACAGAGTAAATTTCCTCTCTAAATTCACCTCTGTGCATTGTACATTCAGTATTTCAATGCCAAATCAACCATGTTTACGTAGCTAGATTTTACGGAGTAAATTTGCTCTCAAAGACTATCACTGATACAGTGTTCACTACTAACATAACAGTTTGGTAATAACAAAAATCTACAGAGTAAATTTCCTCTCTAAATTCACGTCGGTGCATTGTACAGTCAGTATTTCAAAGCCAAGCAAACCATCGTTTACATAGCTAGGTTTTACGGTGTAAATTTCCTCCCAAAGAATATCACTGATACATTGTTCACCACTACATTTCAAAATAGAAAAAAACACTACAGAGTAAATTTCCTCTCAAAATGCACGTCAGTGCATTGTACATTCAGTATTTCAAAGCCAAAGTAACCATCGTTTACACAAATAGATTTTATGGAGTAAATTTCCTCCCAAGTTGAAAGAGAATCACTGATATAGTGTTCACAACTACATTACAATTTGAAAATAGCAAAAATCTAGAGAGTAAATTTACTCTCAAAATGACATTCATACAGTAAACATACAGTAGTCAATTCAAAAGCAAATGGCCTTTATATAACAAAACTTTACAGGGTAAATTTCCTCCCAAAGAATTTCACTGTTTCAGTGTTCACTACTAACATTACAGTTTGGTAATAAAAATATACAGAGTAAATTTCCTCTCTAAATTCACATTGGTGCAATATACATTCAGCATTTGAAAGCCAACGCAACCATCGTTTACATAGCTTGTAGATTTTACGGAGTAAATTTCCTCCCAAAGAACTCATCATTCATACAGTGTTCACTACTACAATTACAATTTGAAATTAGCAAAAATCTACAGAGTAAATGTCCAATCAAACATGACATTGATACAGTGTATATTGGGTCTTTTCGACAGCTTAACTTTACGGAGTAAATACCCCCCCCCCCCAAAGTATAGCACTGATACAAATGTACAGTTTTCAACATATCTATAAAACGTTAACATTTTCAAGTTAACAAAATCTACAGAGGAAATTTCCTCTCAAAAATGACATTGGTGCATTGTACATTCAATATTCAAAAGCCAAAGCAACCATCGTTTACATAGCTTTTTGATTTGACCATGTTTACGGAGTAAATTTCCTCCCAAAGAATATCAGTGATACAGTGCTACCTACCGGTACTAACATTTACAGTTTGAAAATAGCAAAAGTCTACAGGGTAAATTTTTTCTCTAAATTCACATTGGTTCATTGCACATTCAGTATTTCAAAGCCAGAGCAACCATCTTTAACATACTAGATTTTACAGTCATTATTCGCAGTACGAAAATAAACATTATATATGAAAACAGCAGAATATCAGAGGATTACTTTCCTCTAAAAATAAATTGATACAATATACACTTTTTAAAGGAAAAAACATACATGTTACATCTTCTTGAAAAAAGACTTTCGAGGGACATTTTTATCTCAATATAAGTTGTCCAAAAGAAATCTGGCCGCCATATTCTGAACAAATCCATAGTTGACCTATTGATAAAAATTTTAAGACTCGTAAACTTTCAATTTTTCAAAACCCATGGGCATTTATTTCTACAGGCATGCCGGGTTACATGTTGTGCCCAACAGTCGAGCAATGGTGCTTGCACAATTTTTGTAAAATCGAAAAATAGTCTTTCCGTTGGTTTTTCGTATGGAAATTTCATTCATTTAAAGAACACGTACATAACCCCCAGTCTACACACACATTTAAACAAACTAAGACAAGATAAATTTTATCTGAGGATGATGTCAATTTTCTCATATAAAACAAGATCATATACTATTGCATTAATAACGATTTTGCATTCAGATTAGTTCAGACAGGACATATGCAATTAAGACACTAATTACTAATGCCTTAAATTGAATTTTAAAAGGGGAGTTCAGAAAGAAAAATGAAAGCAACTACCTTGACCAAGGATCGAAATCCTCATGAACTGTAGTTGAGGGTAGAATTCATTTGAAGACACTACCTTAATTACACTTATCGTAACATATACATAATTATATAATTGTAAATATACCTTTATTGTTCAATGTGGCTTGGTGTAAAATGCGGAGGATGGAGTCTCCACAAAACTCCAAAATGGAGGGTCAGAGAGTGCATAGGGTGGAGCCTCTTGTGTCAATTTTAATACATTTGCCTGTTTTATCTTTCAATCATTTTAGAAACTGAATACAACTGGGTTGCTTGTAGAGCTCTCCATCAGTGACAAAAAGTGTCTGTCAGAATTAATTACCGAGTCTAGATACTGGTATGTCCCAAACATTTTATTACAGATAATTATGTCATGCATAACATATCGCAGATCACTTTGTCTGCAAATTATCAAAAGTATATTTCACATTGCTGTATAAGCTACAAAAGCTTCTGTATGTGTAAACCACAAAAAAGAAGATACAATTAAATTACAACTGAAAATGAAATTTAGCACAAAAAAGATAACATGACTTTCAATTATATCAACAACAAATGAGGGGACAATTTTTTGTCATCTTTCCCTAGAAGTTTAGGTAATCTAGCCCTTAGCAATTTTAACATTTGGCCCTCCAGATATTTGATACCTATACTAATAAAATCTGTCAAGACCTCATGGGTTACTGCGAGATAGCAGTGTGAATCAGACATTTTCCATTGCACTTAGCATCTGTTATATCGCAAAACAAAATTTAAATCACAAGCACGGGCTGCATGCCCCTCATTTGTTTCTCATATCTGTAGGTCATTTCGATTCTCTTTTTGTTGTCTCTTAATCATGATGCTTGTTTCTCATTCTTTTTAGAGCAAAAAAAATAAAATAGAATAAAAACAGTTAATGGCCAGAGTTCTCTTATAAAACAATAAGTTTATTTACTGAATCTATTATTTAATTATTTTTAATTTTTCTACGCACATTTCCAAGATCGGACAGTGTCTTCGACAGCAATCAGATTTCAGTTGGTAATAGGTGTTTTGTATGAGGCCGATATTTCTTGACACCTTTATATACATATCAGTCTATTTATATATATCTGTATATAATATCACCAAAAGATAATAATTTTGATGCTATTCTGTTTCAGTCAGTCTCTGTTATCGTTAAAAATTGAATAATCAGCAAAGCTGTTCCCCTCGTTGAAATGTGGTGTTCATTATTTTTTTATTACTGTTTCCTGTTTCTTTGTTTCTTATATAGTATTTTATGGACTTTATAAACAAATGTCATCAGATACTGTCAAATGGTCATCACAAAATCAGGTTGGGAGATATAACTTCATGAGTTTCATTCACTCAACTTCAATGAAATTTTTTTTAATTGTTTGGGTAATGTAACACTCTAACACGTTCTCACGGAGTATCGGAAAATGAGATGACAGATCTAATAGGCACGTGCTAAATTTACGACAAGCACTATGCTCCACCTCCTGCATCATCTAACACAAGAGGCTCCACCCCTTGCACTCTCTGACCCTCCATTTTGGAGTTTTGTGGAGACTCCATCCTCCGCATTTTACACCAAGCCTGTTCAATGTTTGGTCTTGGTTTCAATATTTCTCCATTCATCAGAAAACAGTCACTTTTATATCCAGTCGTCACTTAAACCACTCCTGAAATAATTGCGTTCACAGAATGTGGGGCAGTCTAACTTGGTTTTCTTTCCCTAACTTGCTTCGTGTTCTCTGTGACTTTGAAGTAGATGAACCACTGGGAACAATGCAAATATCCGATGCCGCCAATTTCAAAACTGCCATACACACAAATCATTATGTAGGATATAAAACGGGAAACGGAAAAATAAACTGTTTTAACAGAGAACTTAAAAACAAATCCATCGTTTTCACGATAAATGAATTAGGTTGTTGTGAGAGAAAATTGAGATGGTCTGCTTCTCATCATTTCACCATTTTCTTTTCCGCTGTATGCACCCCGCTGTTACACTTGTTATCAACCCTTTGTATTGGATAGAGCTGCTACCATGTCATA
>NW_026938630.1:0-86088 GCF_032062105.1 Saccostrea cuccullata | reverse complement strand
AAGTCCCCCCCCCCCCCCCCCCCCCAAAAAAAAAAAAAAATCACGATCTGTAATCTCACTATCTGGCGGTCGATTAGAAGAATGTCCTGAGTTTAAGCCTATACTGCATTACACAGCATTACCATGAGTATATTTCAAATATTACGTCAGTCTTTTTTATATCTTGAACTGAATTAAATTAAACTGTTAAAATGAAGTCAGTCAAATTAAGTAACCTAAAATACAAGTTTATTTTACTACTTACGGAAGAAGTAAATTATTACAAACTGCGACCTTGAAATTGTTTTCGAATGATTACATATACACTATACACCTAAAAAAGGTCCCCGACGTGGTGCAGTGGTAAGAGCGTCTGCTCTAACGTCGTGGAGTAAGGAGTGATAATAATTTTGTGGGTTCGAATCCATTGCGGGATGTGGAGACCTGTCCTTCGGATCAGACCATATATACCGAGGCCCTAAGGTACAGTAGGTTTTGGTACGAAAAAGATCACTCACTGATCAATGGCCCTGATTGCAGAGAAAACAGGTGATGGTTTCTCCATATGAGAGAAAAACTATCGAGAGGTATGTCAAACAACAAGCAAACAAAGAAACAAACAGACAAAAACCTAAAAAGTAAAGAATCTATAATTCCCCCAAAATCTTGTAAGCAGTTCATTTATTGATTTCGAAAACGTCAATTGTTAAACGGCAGACCTCTGCATTCAAGACGCGCTTGATTTTTTCTAAACCAAAAAAAAAAAAAAAACATTAAATAAAGCAGTCACTGATGAAATAGATTTGCGTCTTTTATGTAGAAAAAAATGAGGAAAACTAAAATATCATCATGAAGTAACAAATCAACTCTAACAAAATCTTTAAGAATGGTTAATATAACGATAAAAGATCAAACCATCTCTATATGCATACCTATTTTTTCTGAAAAAACTTCAGGAACTATGTTATTAATCTAGTCATCCCTTAGCTTGTCATTTCTTCTATCTAAAATTTCTATTTTCTTTTCATCTCGAACAGCGTATCAAGTATTTCAACGTTTAAATTGTTTTCAATAAAAAGAAAAACACCTCTACTATATCTTTAATATGAATAATCATGAACCGGACCATTTACAATTATATTGAAATTCATTTTTCTCAATGTATTGCGTTTACTGGATAAAAGACTATCACTATATTAGTATCAAATACCGTATAGTCCGTTTTTTTTTTTTTTGCGGGACGCAAATTTGGCGAATTATCTAGTTAAGGTATAACATTAATTTTGGTGGATAATATTTTGGTGAAATCAAATTTATTACCATAAAGTCGCAGGTTAAGAATGCGCTCTTTTTACCATTGCACACCCTTCCAAACAGGCCAAATTTGTCGGGAAATCCTGGGAAATACGCCGATACTATTAATAAATCACACCCCAAATATGCAAATTCAGATGTAGCTCTTATTTAAACTGCACAAATACTGTAAAGAACATTTTTAAAGAAGTAAAATATTTGTATTAAATTAAAAACGAAAGTAGGACACGAACTTTTTTTTTCCGTTGCTAAATCAGTTTATATATAAGCTACGTTTTCTTATTTCTATGTTGTATTTTAATTGTTATGTTACGATGTAAAATACAACATTTCTCCACCACGTATTACGGCGAGCTTTCTGCCGCCAGGGAATTAGCTCTGGATTGCCTTACGCTAGTATACCTTTGTCCTTGGCCCTTTGGATATTCCTTGTTGGCCCGACCTTTAAAATATGACAAGGTTGAGGTTATACAGTGTTTATTGTCTCGTGTCCCGAGCGTAAGTAAGTATATTACAACATAATAAAGATCAATTAATTTACAAGATGTTATTGATTGATATTAATGTACAAAACATGAAATATTTATATTGAATTAAATGATCAAGTACTTAAATTTATACTAAAGATACAATACAGTGGTCCGCCATTAAATATTGGCGGCCATATTGAAAACTTACTTCCGGTTACATTTCCGGTGCTACAATTATTACAAAAGTTATGGCGTCTGATACAATTTAACAAGTGACATCATTTTAACAAAATAACATTGAACAAAATATTGTAGAAGGGAATAGAACAGTATAATTAACTTTAATAATAATGCGACGAAGTACGATATTTATTCCCTGACTTAGTTAGCTTAACTTTTTAAAGGAATTTATACCTAATAATGTGATGACTAATAATTAATCTTTTACAATAAATATGTATCCTAACTATAATTGATAAATGATAATTCTAACTGTTAATATAGAATAAAACTGAATTCATAACTAAGAATGCTAAATATTTGATAAAAATATAAAATAAGTAAAAGTTTCAATACTGACCTTTAAAATATGACAAGGTTGAGGTTATACAGTGTTTATTGTCTCGTGTCCCGAGCGTAAGTAACGGGAGGGAGACGGGATAACAAACTTAAACCTTCAACCTGTCCTTTGAGAGGTCACTCAAGGGGGATAATTATATTTAATTACAATTGTCATTAATAGATTTTAATTGATATCCCTAACGGAGCCTCACAAGGATAGCGTCCCCTATTACCTAGAGTTTGATTTAACTTGCCGAAGAGTTTCTCACTTATTCTGGCATCTATTGTTAAGAGTTAATCCAGAAGTGATAGCAATTAACTCAAATATGTATGTTCTGACAGATGAATAGATAGACAAGCAAATGTTTATATTACAAATTAACTTTACCATTGATAATTGCCGATATGTGAGAAAGTATTACTTAAAATAGATTGTAACATATGTTGATCAAGAAATAAAGGGAACTTATGCGTGAATGTTAATCCGAACAAATAAACTAATTTATTTATTTAGAAGGTACACTTAATTCTAAATATTTCCTATTTTCAAAATCACAAACTTTTAAATAAAATTTGCTTATAATTTAGTTAGAAGAATAAAATAAATATTGAGAACAATCAAGGAATTCTAATGATAACATACTTCGTGAGAAATTTCGAAAACTGAAAGAAGACGCCCATGGTGATAAAGTGATTATGAACTTAATGCAGAGGAAATTAAACGAGATCGGAAAAGAACATAACCAGTATGTAATGAAAATTCTGACTGAAGGTGAGAAAACGAGCAAAGAGTTAAGGAACCAAAACAAGGCCCTGCTGCAGACCATCGAAACATTGCAGGATGACAGAGATCACATAGAATCGGTCCTTTTAGAAAATCAAAGCCGTTGTCAATCCCGGAGATGTCAAGGATCCGGAAGACCAAGAAGAGGCCGGTTTTATTGAGAGAGAAAAAAATCAAAACACGAGGACGTGTTTTACGCGAAGGCGGAGCAAGTGTTACGATGTAAAATACAACATTTTTTGAACTTATTTTAAATTACTGTGTAAATTAACTTTCGGACCTTGTATAAATTGTTGTCAAAACTTTTCATATATTTCGGCAAATGTGATAAATTATATAAATTCCGCACAGCCTTAATCCCACCTGAGGCATAGTCAGAGATTGGACAGCTAATTCCTTAATTGACATCTGTTTATATTTATTGACACTTATTCTTTCATCTTTAATTCTATTATATACATACTGCTAAAATGTCACCATTCGCTCAATAATTGTTTGATACTTGATTTCTATATACCTTTTGTTAATCCTTTTATTTTACTCGCTCTTTGTTCAGTATGTTTGATTTGTTGTTGAAAATGATAGTCAGTTGGAATCAGACCTTCGGTGCTGATAGTTCCCAAACTCATAAGAAGTTTATTCCATGCTGATTCTATATAAAAGTACAATATTTGTAACTCGTGTTTTTGTCTTGAGGTTTTAAGAGAAGCTGGGTTCAACAATAAGAGGAAAGCTCACGGTTGAACCAGAATTAGTATTGACGAACTAAACGTTCCCGTAAAAGTTATTTGATTATACCGGTATAAGTTAATAGCCTAAGTAGGTAATAATAATATATTTCTTTTCCTGATCACCCAAAGCATGTTGTGACATTTTGCTGACAATGCATTCCAAGTGCTGTCCGTCTTTATGTAAACAAACCATCCCAAGCCCAATTACTTTCACACATAGGTATTAATGGATTGATACCAGTTATTTAAGGAATCACTGTCTAGTTTTAAAAATAGCTGGGGCATCAAAAATAGTGGGAAAAATTGGATAATGTGCATAACGGGCGAAGCCCGTTATGCTAAAATTATCCCATGTTTCCCACTATTGTTGATGTTCCTGGCATACTTTCGAACTAGACAGTGATTCCTTATATTTCCATCTGAACTTGAAATAACAATCTTAAAATAAATCAAATACCGTCTAATGTAATAGATGTGAAATGCACGAGGCATTCCATGTTATTTTCCATTGCCCCACCCACGTCAAATTTTACTATAAAGATAATAGTCCTATACAAACACGAAACAAATTTAATGATTATTTAGTTACTGTCGTCAAATACCAACATTTTTAAAATAAACCACAAAAAAATTTTATATGACGACCAATGCAATCTTGCTAACATTAAAATATTAATTATATACGTGACCTAGATAGGTTGTCGGAGGCACGAACACGTGTATAGACCCTAGGTCACTTCTCCGCCGCCAAATTGAATGCAATGGTGCAGTTGATGAAACGGGAGTTGGTCAGCAAGGTCAGTAAACAGAATTGTGTGAGTTAAAATAACAGAGGACGTTGAATTGTGTAAGAAGTTAAATGGTAATGACTGAGGGACGACGTCTATATCGGATGAAATATGTGACAATGCGCTTTCTCCGCGTGGTTTAGATGGGCTGTTTACCATGTTTTCAGAAGTGAAGTCGTCCGGTCTCGCGAGTCCTCAGCACTAGTGATAATGGACAGCGTTGTACTAGTGACTTGCTTTTGATCCGAAGATTATTCATTACTTATTTTGTTTGTAAAAAGATATATCAAATCTAATTACTTAGTAAACAGTTAAACAAAGCATATTTTTTTCTGCAGTGTATTTATACGCCACTGATATGCATGCAAGTCCGACAACCTTGCAGTAGTATTTCAATAGAGAAATTTACATGCCACAGGCATCACGGAGAAATTAACAAGATTCATTTTTGTAGTGTTTGTCATTTTGAAAACAATTAGAAATGGAAATATATAATTATAATGTAGCAGTGTGTTTTTATTTGTATATATTATATATCGTACAATATGGAATAAATACGAGTATTATTGATATACCGGGTAAATGAAATTGAGTTTAATATAAAACCTAGATCCACCCCTTTACATATACTTGTGAGCGATAAAGTTCAAGGTCATTCTCTTGGGGTTCTGTCTTTTTATTGGTTGTGGTTCTGAGTTGTTCTCAGTTACTTGAGTTAGACTACTCAGAGGTTTTGGCCAGGTTGGCTGTGTTGAAAATTTACAGAAATTGTAGACAAAGACTTTTATGACTTAAGACATTAATACCAGAGCTGACAGTAAGTATTTACTTTATTAACATTCTATATCTTTATAATACCTTTATTTAGCTAATATCACTGTTTGAAAGAAGAGTGAAAGTTTAAATAATGAATTAAAGCTTAATCTTCAGTTTATCATCTCAGAGAATACATTTATTTGAATCATGAGTATTGTATTATGTATAGTACAGTTTATAGTACTTCTTATTAGATATGTAGCTGAAGCATCCAGTGGTATATTTTGGTGTTTTATGGAATGGGCCTTGTCGCATTGTTGCAACCACTATTGAAATACGACCACTATTGAAATAATTATATCAATAGTGGTTGAGAGTGCATTTCAATAGCAAATATAGCTAGTAACCACTATTGAAATACGACCACTATTGAAATAATTATATAAATAGTGGCTGAGAGTGCATTTCAATAGCAAATATAGGTAATATCCACTATTGAAATAAGACCACTAATGAAATAATTATATCAATAGTGGTTGAGAGTGCATTTCAATAACAAACATAGGTAATAACCACTATTGAAATAATTATTTCAATAGTGGGTGAGAGTGCTTTTCAATATGGTAACCATAGGTTTCAACCACTTTTGAAATACTAACAGTATTGAAAGAAAAGATTCACCGCGTCAGCAAAGTTTGAAATAAATATTTCAATATATATTGGATTTATTGTTAATGCACTATTAAAATCAATAATTTAATCCATATTGAAATTTAATTTCAAAAGTGAACATTATTTCAATAGTGGTTGCAACCTTTGTTTGTTATTGAAATGAATCTCATCCACTATTAAAATGGTTACCGTATAAGCACAATTTTTAGCGAGGATTTAATTTTGGCATTATAAGCGAGGGTTCCTAAATCGCTAAAATTAAATATCACAAAAAACAAACTGTGTTTAATTTGTAATGGCTTCATTAGTGAGCAATTTAAAATCGCTAAAATTAATTCTGGCAAAAAATAAAATAACCATATTTTAAGGACAAATCGCCAAATTTGCATTTTACTGAAATATCCACTTATACGGTATTTTAATAGTAGTCGTATTTCAATAGTGGTAACTATAGTTATCTATGTTTGTTATTGAAATGCACTCTCATCCACTATTGAAATAATTATTTCAATAGTGGTCGTATTTCAATAGTAGTTATTACCTATGTTTGTTATTGAAATGCACTCTCACCCACTATTGAAATAATTATTTCAATAGTGGTCGTATTTCAATAGTGGTTATTACCTATGTTTGTTATTGAAATGCACTCTCAACCACTATTGATATAATTATTTCAATAGTGGTTGTATTTCAATAGTGGTTATTACCTATGTTTGCTATTGAAATGCACTCTCAACCACTATTGATATAATTATTTCAATAGTGGTCGTTATTATGTTCCCCAAACGAAGTTGGGGAACATATTGTTTTTGCTCTGTTTCTTATTATTATGTTCCCCAAACGAAGTTTGGGAACATATTGTTTTTACTCTGTTTCTTATTATTATTTTTCTTCTTCCTGGGCACTTTTTTGTCCGCGAATGATCTCGTAAACTACACATCCGAATAAGGTGAAATGTTTTTAGGGTCAGTAGACATGTTATGTAGATTTGCGGAACGAAGGTCATTTTGCGCGCACGTGCTTGCACGAGCGCGCACGTGCAACACGAGAAATGACCAATATAATGAATATAAGCGTAACCTTTTACATTTTTGATGAAATGCTTTGAAACTTATAATATAAGGATATATGAGTAACATCGACAATTTGACATGGTCAAAATTGCAAGATCTCACGCGCATGCAGGTGCGCTTTGCTCTGATTGGCTGAAACTAAAGTCTCAATATATTTCTTGTTTTTTGACAAAATGCTTTGAAATTTTGAACTTTGCCATGTATTAGGATATTCTACAATATGATATAGAACAATTTTCATGGAAACTCGTGAATGCACGTGCGCTGCAATCTGATTGGCTCAAACTTTGAATAGCTATAACTCCCTTGGTTATCAACCAAACAGGACGGGATTTGGATCATAGATAGATATAATAGACTTCTACATGAAGGTATGGTCACTATGCATATGCATACACGTGTGTGTACGTGTGCTTCAATCTAATTGGCTGAAACTTCAAACAGCTATAACTCCCTTGGTTTTCAACCAAACAGGGTGGGATTTAGAACATAGATAGATATAATGGACTTCTACAAGAAGGTATGGTCACCATGTTCATGTATGCACGTGCGTGCATGTGAAATGAGTAAAATAAAAAAAATCTTGAATGAGCGTATTTTTAGAAATACTTTTGGATTAAATACTTTAATATTTGGTATATTAAATTATATAGATTTTGTAGACAAAATGATATGGTCATTACGTACATGCACTCACATGTGCACGCATGCAACGCTAAAATTTGAATGAACTTGGTATACTTCAGGGTAAACGTTGTTCAATTCTCAAATGCATAGCGTTTGTCTTATTTAATGAAGCTTACAGGGAATATGGCACCAAAAGGGAGTTGGGGAGCGTTTGGGGAACATCTGTAACGGTCCCCGTTACAATTAGCACTAGTTATTAAGGTCTTCCGTTTCCAACGGAAGACCTTTCTGTTATTCTTAGGTTTCTTTTCCACAGTTTTTTTCTTTTTTTTCTTACCGATTTTGTGCACGCGAGTTCTCGGAAACGGCTCGCTCGATTTTCATGAAACTTTCAGGGATGATGGAACATAAAAAAATCTAGACATATATTTTTTAATTTTGATGACGTCACTTCCGGTTCCGCAATTTTTGCATTTTAGTGAATTTTAGAGGGTTAGTTTGTCCGCGAGTTTTCTCGAAAACGGCTTAAGATAGAAACTTGAGATTTTCAGTGATAATAGAGCAATAAATGTAGTTGTGCGGAACGTTTTTTTCATTCACCGAAATTGCTGTGTACGGAAGCTCGTTATGGCCAAAATATAGTCCTATCGCGAATTTCAAAAATTTTGACACCTTTTCAACGATAACTTTTTACCTAGAAATATTTTGTTAAAACATGTAGAACAAAAAAAGTGTAGAATTAAAAGATCTTTCAAATGATATCTAGAAAATAGGGCTGGCCCCTAAATTTAAGGGCCTGGAGGGGCCGAAAGCTTTTCCTTCATATCTCAAAAAGTATTGAGAATTTGTAATACGTCAAAGAAGCAAAGTTGTTCAAAATGTCAAGCTTAATTTATTGCAGTCGTTAAAATGCGTCCAGCGTCGTCACTTCCGGCCAAACCGGAAGTAGTCGAAAAACGCGTATATTTGCTGTTCTTGACAAGTTTTTTGGTAACATATCACTCTGGGAGCTTAAAAATTAATTTTCTGTCCGTCGTCGTTACTTCCGGTCAAACCGGAAGTAGTAGAATTTAGCTTATTTTTGCATTAATTAACTTAGCTTTAGAGGATTCAAAGCATTTTTGGGTGTTAATTCTCATTTTACTTAAAAATAAAAGCTACTTCCGGTCAAACAGGACGGAAGACCTACTCGTTGCTTTGCAACGAGCTTTGCTCTAGTTAAGGTCTTCCGTTTCCAACGGAAGACCTTATTGTTTTCGTTCGGTTTCTTTTTCCCTATTATTATTATTATTATTTTTTTTCTTACCGATTTTTGTGCACGCCAGTTCTCGGAAACGGCTCGGTCGATTTTCACGAAACTTTCAGATCTGATAGATATTGGTCTGAACCTTATTGGAAATTTTTTATAAGTACGTCGTCACTTCCGGTCGTGAGATATGGACGATTTGCTGATTTTAAGAGGGTCAGCTTGTCCGGGCAATCACTAAAAAACGAATGAAGATATTAACTTGAGATTTTCAGTGAAGGTAGAGGAAGGATTGCTAAATTGCTTTTTTGAGTCTATATCTTTCCAGCGCAAAAGGCTTTGAAGCTCGCCTGAGCTCTTTATAATTATTTATTTTTCTGACCATCAAATTTTGTGCACGTGATTTCTCGAAGACAACTGGATGGATTTTTATGGAATTTGCAGGAACAATGTGTTGCTATCTGCAGTTATTATATCTTGGAGATTTTTTGGAAATTCCATTCTGGTGCCAAGTTACGGACAATTTTCTGATTTTAAATTGACATTTTGTTCGCGGATAATCTAAAGAACGGTAAAGGATATCACTGTGAAACTTTCTGGGATTATAGATCCAAGACACGATCTTTTGTACGTCGTCTCTACTTCCTGTCGTAACGGCATGCAAAGAAAAAAAGTCAAATTTTTGAACTTTTTTGTTTTTCATTATTTTCAAACCATATTTGTATGGTTGATAGAAACATTTCTCATTAGGCTAAATATATAAATTGTTTGTAAATTGATAAATTCGAACTCGAGATATTAACATTCAAAAGTCTGAAGCGGGATCTTAATGGCGGCGGTCTCTGTCAATTCCGACATTTCGCAATAGGGGTCTACAGAGGCAGCCGAGCGTTTGCATGAACGAAAGTAACATAAGGAGCAATGAAATGTGTAGGGATACTTGGATTGTCACGTCGTAGGTTCGTTGTAATTCGGTGTCAAACTACATTTATTATCCAAGGTCTACTTACAAGTCTTCTTTAATTGGTTTTGGTTGTTTCTCAAAGTAGAAATAGAAAAGAATTAATGTGCAATTGAAGTACAATATCTATATCTTTTGTTTTGCATCACGGTAACACATAGCTAAAATCATAGTTATAATAAATAGTTTTTCAAGAATGGAGTAAGTGAAAAACGTGACCACTGTTTTCTAATGCACACTTGTGTCATATTAAATCAATAGAAAAGGACAACTGTTACAATAAGAAAATATTTTATTTTTAAAGATAGCAATTTTTCAAAGACCGTTTAATTGATCTGTATAAACATTTAACTTTCTCAATGCAAGTTATTGAACATAATGGAATCTTATTTCTTGACCCTCGTAGGGCGATCGAGGCATTTTTTTCGGTGAAACATACCACCTTTTTCATGAAAGTGTAAGTAATCGGAATAGTCAACTTTCGTGATTGAAAATTGAAAAATTAACCATTCATAGCTGTTTCACTGCTTTAGTTTTATTTGCCTATATACGACTGATTGATTGATTGTATACTGTTTAACGTCCCTCTCCAGAATATTTCACTGATATGGAGACAGCACCATTGCCGGTGAAGGGCTGCAAATTTGGGCCTATGCTCGGCACTCAGGGCCATTGAGCAGGGATGGATCTTTATCCTGCCACACCTGCTGTGACACGGGGCCTCGGTCTATACCGTCTCATCCGAACGACCATGAACATTCCAAGAGAAATTCGCTAAGATTTACTCGTTGCGTTTGGCGCGAAATTATGAATAGTGACCCTTCTTTCATAATTCCAAGAAAGATTAACTGTTGCAGAATTATATGTACATACAAGTGAAGTAAGAGTAGTTGTTCAAATAGCGTAATCGATAAGCGTATTGGATTTTCACGCTAGTGACCCGTTTCAATTACCAGTGTGTCCAAAATATGTTTAATCCATTTTCAGCTCGATTTTATAGGTTATTTTTCGGAATCGGACGGAAGACCTACTCGTTGCTCGCAACGAGATCGTTTCTAGTTATTATTATTATTCTTTTTTCTTCTTATTTCTTCTCCGGTACTTTTTTGTCCAGAAGTGTTCTCAGAAACTGTTCACCAAACTAAGTTAAAACCTTTTTAGGGTTAGTAGGCATGTTGTGTAGATGTGCCGAACGAAGGTCATTTTGCGCGCATTCGCATGCACGTGCGGGCGCGTGCAATGAGTAAACTGACTGATATATTTAATATGGTTGTAACTTTTATATTTTTTGATAAAATGTTTTGAAACTCATTATATAAAGATATATAAGTTGTGTAGATAAGGTGACATGGTCAAATTTGCATGAACTCACGCGCATGCACGTGCGCTTTGCTCTGATTGGTTGAAACAGAAATCTTAATATCTTTTTTGTTTTATGATGAAATGCTTTGAAACTTATAACATAGACATGTATTAGGATGTACTACAATATGATATATAAAATTTTTCATGAAATCACGCGCATGCACGTGCGCTGCAATCTGATTGGTTGAAACTTTAAATGACTATAACTCCCTTGGTTTTCAACCAAACAGCATGGGATTTAGAACATAGATAGACATAAAGGACTCCTACAAGATGGTATGGTCACCATTCACATGCATGCACGTGCGTGCACGTGCGCTTTGCTCTAATTGGCTGAAACAAAAATCTCAATATCTTTTCTGTTTTTTTACAAAATGCTTTGAAATTTAAAACATAGGCAAACTTAAAGATGTACTACAAAATGATATATAATAATTGTCATGGAAACATGCGCATGCACGTGCGCTGCAATCTGATTGGCTTAAACTTTAAATGGCTATAACTCCCTTGTTTTTCAACCAAACAGGATGGGATTAAGAACATAGACAGACATAATGGACTCCTACAAGAAGGTATGGTGATCATGCACGTGCGTGCACGTGCATATGAGTAAAATAGTGTAGACAAGATGATATCGTCATTACGCTCATGCAATCACATGCGCACCCCTGCATTGCTTAAATTTGAAATACTTGGTTTACTTTTGGGAAAACGTTGTTTACGTCTTAAATGCATGGATTTTGCCTTCTTTAATGAAACTTACAGGGAATATGGCACGAGAAGGGAGTTGGGAAGCGTTTGGGGAACATCTGTAACGGTTCCCGTTACAATTAGCACTAGTTTCAATAGTGGTTGCAACATCCCATAGATAGGTAATAAACATATGTTACCTTTTGTATATTTTAAAGTAATTATATCATATCATTACATTAATTGAAATGTGATTGTATAAAAGGTGTATAAAGATTAATTGTACAGTGATTTATTTATATGCTAAATATTTGAATTAAGAGAGATAACTCTTAACTGACAAAATCTATCCTTTGTACATCAAAATAAGTAAAATAGAATACATGTATACATTTGTTATTATTTCATGTGATATTCATTGTTATTGTTCTATTTTATAGGGCCATTCATTTATTTCCTACTTTGAACATCAATATTAAATAGTATGAACCCTTAGACAGGAGTTTGGTTATTCATTTCATCCTACATATAAACCACCCCTGCAACAATAACATATATGTGTAGTACAAAACATTAATTGTTGAATAAACTTCATCGGTCATGAGTGTGTCGTTTTAAATGACAGATGATTTGAAACCATTGTTTAGCAAGCATGACACCTTTATAACTTGAGGGTCGATTGGAGTTAAATTAAGTTTTGGCAGTGATGAAATCCAAATTTAAAAAGATAAACTTAAAGAACTAAATACTGTAAATGTACATTGTATAATATTTAGCGTGTGCGATATTTGGCGGAAATTGAGTTTTGAGCAAGTTAGCGTAGATTTGATTGAGCGCATTTCTTATCGTTTTTATTTACGTATATTAGTACAAAACATTTAGCGTTGTACTTGAATTAGCGGAAGTGTCTTTCCGCCAAAAGCGCTAAAAAGAATACACAGCCAAATGTTATACGTTTACAGCATATTTGTTTATTCAAAATAATGTCAATAGTATGGATACATGTAATTATATCTTTATTTATAACTGTTTGTTGACTTATTTACCTGTGATGGCCCCACTAGTCATTTGCCGTAACAATAATTCAAAAATGGGGAAGTTTACAAACGCAAGGTGTGTAGACTACAAATTTACAAATTTACGGTTTTTATTTTCATTTAAATTGGTGGATTTTTATTAATCGTTAAAATAGGCCAAAATTATATCGCCGCAAAAAAAAAAAAAAAAAAAAAAAAAATACCGGTTATACGGTATCCAGGTATATATATTTTTTCTTTTTCTTTTTAAATTCAGGCCACTCACATTAACATTTCATTGTTTTTATTTTAGAGATGTCGTAATGAATATGACAATATTATAAACATATCAACCAGGAATACCTTAGATGTCTGAGAGTAGAAAAAGTGTCTATCTATCGTCAAGTTCGAGTTTCTATTTCGAAACTCAAAGCCTTCATGTAAAAGCTTTACTCGGTTTTCTAAACTATTCATATAGAACCTCCAAAAAAAAAGATCTTTTCGCACACATTTAAATAACCGCAAACCACAATTCATAGTCTGTAATCTACAGTATGAGACTGTAATCTCATAGTCTATGTCACAAATATGGTTGATCCATAACTTTTCTCAAAGACATAAACTGTTTTAATTCCAACCTCCCCTCTTAGTATCAACAAAAGACAATTAGACCTTATCAGTAGCATTCATGGACTGTAAACATGAAACATCCCAAATTATAAATATCTTATCGCATTTCTTTAAGGAAATAACGGGCTGAACTTTCGTAACACCCTTAATAATGCACTTACAATAGTATGAAAAACTTCATTTAGCATTTGACGCAATGAAAAATTGCATTTGCTGACAAGGTCATTGTATCGACCGACCACAGAACTTACGAAATGATGACTTTAAACGAAACTACTGATATATTTTTTTCAAAAACTTGTTTGTCAGTAATTTATTTCGTTCAAGAAATTGAACATGCTCTTGCCTATCGAATCAACTGAGATACATAAACTCTGTTTGCAGGTGATGAGGGTATATTGCTGCATAAGTAAGGGAAGCTGACGATAGAAAAGTTAAAGTCATCACGTTCATCATAGAGCTTGGTTGTTAGATTACCGTTAAAGTCTTTATCAAGTGAAATATCCAAAAATGAAACACATGTTTTTTAAAAATTGAAACATATGTTATTTCCCGAGCATGACAAGGAGCACACGGAAGGTGTGACCGGTCAGCAGGGGATGCTCACTCCTCCGTGGAACCTGATCCCACCTCTGATGTTTCGGAGCTTCGTCTTTGCTCTGCTCCTATTTTGTATTGTTTTATGGACTTTGATATTGAATACTGTTCGTTAACACCATATCCTTCATCAGTCTCTTTGGTATCTTTTATCTCAAGCTAACCAAGATATATCATATCGACATAAGAATGGAAATTACAATTGTTAACACAACACGTCGTCGATATATCTAAATGTTGAGTTAAGATTTTGCAAAATTCTGCTTCATATGAATGCAAAAATATGTCTGCTAATAACTGGGCGCAATTGGCACCTATGGGAATATGTCATAAGCCGAGTTAAACATGTGTGTACAAATAGTACAGGTAGTATTTGAGTGACAGACACTCTGTTTCAGATGAGAACAATCTGTGTAGAAACTGTTTAACTGTAAAAAAAAATTAAGTTAGAACTTCAAGGAAAGACACAGGGGGCCTCAGAAGTGTTTATCCTGTGAAAGTAGAGTTACGTAATAAAAGAAATTAAAATCTCAACAGAGGAAATTATACAACGAGAGCAATTATAAAAAAAAGTATCAAGTGTGGGAAAAGAGACCATTGGATTATACTGTGTGAAATGTACAGGGATAGTATTTATCAGAAATTATTGACTATATGATTTGACGTAATATTATATTGCCGTTTTATGGGCTCCGCAGTTACAACACATGTTCATAAAACTTTACACATCAACAAAACAAATATTTTTACGCATTATATTGTGCTTATTTTAAATTTCTAGTTAGTAATATAACGAAGATTGACAATTTGACATTGTTCACGACCTTTTTGAATAACCCTCCTACTTCAACATTTATTGTAAACACTTGATTTGGATAAAAAATTGAAATATTTACTGCAAAAATTGAGAGATAATTGAAACACTAAAACCAGGGCAACTCTAGGACAAAAGATTAGACGTTTAGATTTTATACGGTTGACAGTAAACAGAACAGTCTAGGCATAATTGCTGGAAATGCACCCATACTAGAGTAGAAGTTAAGGAAACCTAAGTGAAAAGATTTCAAGCACTAATTCTGAAGTTGAAGCATATCACTTTTTAGAAAAAAAATTCTTTAATCAATGTATTTATTGTGTAATAAACTAAAAAATAATTGATGAAATACACTCATAAAGATATTTAACCTTGAAGTTGATAAAACCCTTAATCGGTGATGTATAACACTGTCCGATAACCTAAATACCGTATCTGGATCTATGACGCGAGTTCTCACGAGACTTTTTTTCTTAAAATAGTTTCAGGTAACCAGGAAAGTAGAACTCTACAAATCAGCTTTTGTTTTATTTTTTCATTAAATTAAGGTCAGACGGGTACGCTATAACGACAAGGTTTTATTGGTAAGTACTTTGTTGATAGTTTTTATTTTGGATTTTATAAAAAACGAATATTAAAAAGGCGGCTTTTCAATAATTCACGAGGATGCATTTCTTCTGGGTCTTCCTTTGAAATATCCCTTTTGATATTTTTTCATCTAACTCGAGAGGTCAAATACAAAATATAATTCATTAAACATGAAAAACGGCTTCATTTAGCCAATTTACATACTGGTCATTTTGTATTCAGTATGACAGATGTCTGTTCAATAAAGCAAATATTCCATTGGAAAAAAGAAAAAAACAGAGCTAAAATATCATTTCGGAATTATTTCTTATTCATGTTTTTATGTCTGTGACCTGGATTGATTAACACTTTTGTGTTACAATACCAAAATTTGAAGAGAAAAACCATAAAATGATGGGAAAGAGCTGTAAAGCCAATTCTAAATGCATACTGCCGATACGCTTTCAAAACTTTAGTGCCTCTTGAGGTGCAGAAGATTTAAAATAATTTTTTTCCCTGCCAATTAGATTAACTATCGTTGGTTGTTGATTAAAATACAGTATATATTTGTTGTAACATTAACGACTGCCCTTTCAAAAATTACAATTTAAGGATATGCCAAATGTCAAGTTTCAAAAATTTATATTTACAATAGCTCCAAAACTATATGAGGAATAAAATTTATACATTTATGGATAATAAATACATCATTGATTAACAGATAGCAAGTGTTAATGTTAATGTAGCTAGCTGATCTTTATAAAGGTTGTTATTAGAAATGATTAACAGAAGTATATTTTGGTAACATTGTTACCTTAAGTTTCAGCTAATTTGAATTCCATACACCTCACACATACGCTTGTCATCAATGAATAATTATCAAATTTTGATGTCATAGAAAAAACTTTCTCATTTAGATACTTAAAAGGATTTGACAATTTTAGAAATCACAATACAACGATATTCCCCACGATAAGTCCTGGCTTTTTGGTATAATTAATTAATTCTTTTTCAATAAAAACTCATGTTCTTATCTTGTTACATGTCACTTACAAAAATATTTTTTTTTAAACACTCTGGTTGTACACACAATTAATGTGAAGTTGGTATAAAAGTCATCAATTCGCAATTCGATGGTCGATAAAATGACCTTGTCAGCAGACTTTTTCATAATGATTGTTATGCCATTATTTACACACTGAGTTGCCCACTGGTGTATCCGGTATTTACCCCGAATATGACAAGGAGATCACGGGCGGTTGTCAGCGGTCGGCGGGGATGCTCACTCCTTCATGGCACCTCATCTTACTTTTGTTCTTCTTGGCCCTTGTGTGCGCCGCTCCTATTTTGTAGTCAGGGTTAATTGACTTTTGATCCCGAATACTTTTGGCTATATCTACATATTTCATTTAAACGATGCATGAATTTCTAATCGTCAATAAATATGTGTGTTTGGGGAACCAGTCCTTCCATCAATCTTTTCGAATTTTCTAAAAGATATCAAATCGTCTGCCACATCTGTTCATATTTAGATGTTTTACTTGAAAAGACGTTAATGGTAATTAAAGACCAAACGTTTTCAAAACCGTAATGATTCTTTTAATCGTCAACTTTTCTAACATGTACTTATGATGCAATATACCTTGATCACTTACATATGGAGTTTATATTTCCCACTTGTTTCGATAAGCAATTACGTTCGCTACATGTATGCATTAACAATTTCTAAACAAGGTAAATTATTGACAGACATGCAATTTGCTGAAACAAGAATAGTTGAATCCACACCTTTCAAAAGTTATGATCCTTGGCCACCATCTTTAGGAAAAACCCATAGATTTCTAAAATAGTCTTGTAGTTTTCAAGTTCGTAACTTTGTCAGTGGACGGGAAAAATTCGTTGTATAGTATCATTTTGACCTTTCATTTACCCTTCAAAGGATATACCTTTTGTAAAGTGTGGATTGAACTATAGCAACAGTCTCGTTTAAAGGCAGAGATTTTAAGCACCGCCTTCATAAATACCTGGTCTGGTTAGCCCTGTCAATCAAGTGCATGAAGGTCCATCATTGGATCTGGAACTTGATTGACAATTACTTACTGGTCCCTGTATATACCCTGTACACCTTGATTGGGACTTGTGGTGACCTTCTAATTAACATTTGATCCTTTGATGTTTACTGAACTTGATTACAGAATTACTGTATTACCATAAAATTTTAATTGATAATTCATGAATTAAATATAACTTTTGTATTTGAAGGGATAATAATATAATATGCATTTTTAAAACAAAAAAAATAACCTTTGGTACATAAAACTTTTTTTTCAAATGAAATCTCGATATTATTTTTAATATGCTAAATGGTAATCTTAAATGGGAAATGTTATTGAGAAAGTGTAGAGCAGCACTGTGTGAAGTAATTAAATTAAAAAATAATGTTTCTAATCATGGGTCAATTACATTTTCCTTTTTTATACAGATGAAAATACTTATAAGCAATCTTTTTTAGCATGTTTCATGGTGACAAAGCCTAGGATAGACCTATACAGTGCAGAATTTTTTTTTATGTGAAACATAGTTCACACAGTTCTCTTTTCATTTAATTAATAGATATGGGATCCTGGGGATAAATGAATTAAGTCTAATAATGTGGTTGTAATAAGAGTTGTTTTCTTTATTAAAATAAATTAACGCATACAATAACATCTAAAACAATCTTTGTTTTAATATTTGAATTTATAGTATGAGATCATAATGGCTTTTTTTAATTGGTAGGTCGCTTTCAAACAGCCAAAAATTAATCAATATACATGTATAATTGAAAAAAAAACCTTTTACTACTAATTTTAAAATTGTCTCAAAATCTCCAACACAGGTAAAGTTTGACACCTGGTGTATTTCACTGTGTATTAAATCACTTCCTGTGTAGAGGGGTTAGGAGACAGATGACCACAGGTAGACTGCTAGCCCCCAAGGCATTCACACACCTGTACAAAATAAGCCCCTCCCTTACCTGGAATTTACCACCCCGTAAAAAATCTCTGCCTTTAAAGACATATCATTTCATAAGTTCTATGGTAGATACAATAACCTTGTCATCAAATACAATTCCTCATTAAGTCAAATTCTGACTGGCTCTTTCCATACCAATTGTTATACGAACATTATACACGCTGAATTTGTCGACTGATTTTCTGTTATATCCCAATAAGGATCACACGGCTTTTACAACCGGTTGGCAGGTTCTTCATGATTACTGATCTGATCTTTGATCTTTTGGAGGTCCGTCTTTTTTCTGCTTCAGTTTTGTATTTTTAATTGACTTTTAGCTAGCTGCAGATCTGTAGCTCTCCGAAAAATATATATCGAAATACCGGAGAGCTACAGAGCCACCCATTGAAAAAACTATATTTATTGCGCACAAAAAATGCGCTCGGTTCTCGATTTATTTCTCTATGTTTTTAAAGCTGTAATCTCAAAATATTACTAACCGTGTGTTCATAACATATTTTTTGACTCTTTCCACAACAAAACATTCCTCATAATTGTTGTTAATAGTCCTCCTGGCCCTGATATTGCAATCATAGCACATTTTGCTAATTTATACTGCCATTTTGGTTTCAAAGATAATTTGGTCCAATATGCTTCGTTCAGATGTCAACTACCAGAGAACTTGATAGAGGAGAGAGTAATTTTTTGAAATCTTTCATTTTTTGCAATTGAGGTAAGAATTTGGAAGAATTAATAAAGAACCGAGCGCACTTTTTTGTGCGCAATAAATATACAGTTTTTTCAATGGGTGGCACTGTAGCTCTCCGGTCTATCAATATTTTTTTCGGAGAGCTACAGATCTGCAGCTAACTTTTAGCTTAAAAACTGTTTATTATTTTCATATATTTTAGGATACAAAAGAAATGGTTTATCTATATTGATCAAATATAATATGATTAAATACTTTTAGGAACAATAGAATAATTGAACAAAAACATTAATAGATACATGTATGACTAAGATCATAAATATTTTAAGGTTATTGATATTTCCAAAACCATTTTCTTTTCTGAAAAAAATAAATTTAATGCTTTTTGCAAAGGTTTGTGGTGAAATTTTTATGGTTTTATAATAGGGGAGAATTACACGAACACTTAGTCTGTTTCTTGCAGTTGTTTGTTTTTCTTGAAAAAAAAAGTGCGGAGATAGTAGATATAGAAATTAATGTATGTATTGAATGTTTATCATATATTGTACAATTTGTAAATGTGAAAGCACAAATAAAATCTATTATTTAAATGAGTGCATGGGTTCAAATGGAAATGCAAATGGAAATTTTTTTTTCTTTTTTTTTTTTTTGCTTAGTTTCTTTGGGAACTGTTTGTGAAAAATTAGATTGACTTTATATTTTTCACATTTAGAATCAAATTATTGATTGTTCCTATTTGATTGATTGATTGATTGACTGTATACTGTTGAACGGGCAGGGAGGGATATTTATCGTGCTACACCTGCTGTGATACGGGGTCTTAGTTTATACGTCTCATCCGAAGGACCGCCCCATTTAGTCGCCTTTTACGACAAGCAAGGGGGTACTGAGTGCCTATTTCAACCCGGTTCTTATTTGAAGCAATCGGTACATGCGAAATTCGTACAGTTTTAAGTTAAAAGTTTTACACTAAAATTCGTAACATAAATTATTCTTTATATTTGTAGTTTGCTGCTTGTTTAACACCCTTCCCCGCAGTTACGCATTTTAACGCATATACCATTTCCTATTTCTAACGCAAAATCACGCATTTACCGTTTCCCCGCAATCACGCATTTTCACGCACTTTAAAAAGTTCATTTAATCTTCAATTAATTGCCAAATTCCAACTATTTTATACTTGCTTGAATCTCATAAAATAAGAAATGAAATTTTCTAATTAAAATATTATTTCAGAATATTATTTACGCTAAACTTTAGAGAAATTTGTACCCCGCTATAAAGTGCTTGCGGTGAAATGGTAAAGTGATATTTCTTTTATGCGAGGATTCAACGTATGTTGCATAGCAATTCTGTAAGTTGTAAAGAGTTAAAGTGATGGTGTATCGTAAACTGAAAAGTGATTGTACCCTAAAATTGTATATCTGATTAAATGTTTTTAATATACATGTATATGGAATCTGGAGGGGGTCATTGAGTTTAAAATCGAAGGTGCGATGACACGATTGTGCGATAACGATGAAGCTACATGTGGACGGTGCGATAACGATATAGCAACTGCGCGAAAACACGGTGACGATGATGCAATGGAGCGACAATGTAATGGCGCGACAACACGAGGAAGCGATAGTGCAATGGTGCGATACACATGATGGTGCGATGACGATGGCCCTATGATGATGAATCGATATTCACTATCTCTTTATCACGCTATCGTTATCTTACCATTGTGTAATGGTTATCGTATCATCGTGCTATCGCACCATAACTCTCCATCGTCATCGCACCATCGCTTCATCCTTATCGCGCCATCGCATTATCACACCATCGATGTTTTAGTCGAAACTCAGTGTTGCGATAATGAACTGCATGACCCTATCCAGATTCTATAAATATACAGGGGCTCACCTTTTAATGCTTTTTGATAATATCATTATTCGAAGTAAATGTATACCGGTATACAGAAAATTGGAAGCGCCTGCATAGGAGTTGGGGGACTTTCTCTCAGTGGACCTTCAGATATCCGGACCCCAAATATCCGGTGCCATCAGTATCCGGACGATTTTTCATGGGACAGCATTTTTAAATGTCATATTGTCTTGTTTAACTGGTGATTCAGGTATCCGGACGCTTCACATATCCGGACAAATGGACTAGGAACCAAAGCGTCCGGATAAATGAGGCTTCACTGTATTTGGTTCCAAAAAAAACCCGAAAAAATGAATACTGTAGACGTATTTTTTTCAACGGGATTTCTTAGACTGTCACAATATGCCTTTCATGTAAATTAAGTACGGTTGGGCAAATTTCCGCGGACAATTTGTGACCGCGAACATAGTATAAATTTATACCATGCGGATAAAAGTACTACAAGCAACAAACTTCGAATTAGGGCAGCAAGACACAGCATGATCTTTGTAAATCAAATTGTTACTTTTAACTTACTCCACTAACTTAAAGGGTATATGCAATGCCCACTGTAATAATTTATGTTTCTTACAATCGCCACAAAATGACCACAGCAAACTGCATCGAAATTTGCACGGTATTTACAGAGTTATTCCGCTTCTAAAATGTCTATTTTTACCTGCACCGGAAATCTAATAAAGAAAAAAAAGAAACAGTCGAAAACGAGGCTTTGTTGTTGTGACGTCAGAACGAGGGCTATAGCTGCGAATACAGATAGCAATTATAGAGGCTATAGTGACGAAAACAGCAATGGCGAGGTTGGTTCATCAAGTTTTGAGGAACCGATCGATGAGATGACCAATTCGGGTACAGAACCGTATCTTTTTTAGCCTAAAATGAGTTCGTTCAGACGAAGAATCAGCGGCAGGAAGTCCCCCGGAAGCCACAGATCAACATAGGACACAATGACTGGTAGGCCTGGTTATCTATCCTATATTTGGTCTTAATAGGCTTTTAAATTATTATTTAATACATTGAAGTGAAGCTAAATGTTCATAATCAATTCTAAATATAAATCTCCTTTTATCTTTTCTACGATGACTGTATATATTCATTGAAACTTGGTGTGGGGTTTGATTTACATGGCTTCCTACAGAAGTCTAGCAATTATATCACTAAATATAAAAAGGGGCCAAAGGAAATTCTATTTATCCGATAAAATTAAAGTATCTTAGGATAGTGAATTTTTCAGTGAATATTTTAACTTGTAAATATCACAGATTCCTATCGTACATACACGTACAAGACCTATAACCAGACCATAGGTTAAGGTCTGTTTTGAAAGCCCTATTTTACACAAAGTAAAATAAGAAAACCCTTTTTTAAAAACTCAATTTGAATTTTGTAATACATATCTTTCAGAATTATAAATTATTAATTAATTTTGAAATGAATAATTAATTGTACCAGTTATCACAAATTTTTGTCAAGATTTTGCAAGCAAGTTCTTTTGAGAACTTGTCAGTTGTTACAAGTATGGTATGTTAACCACCCCCCCCCCCAAAAAAAAAGCTCATGAATGAACTAACTTTGACTAGCATATTCAAATCACAATTTTTTTTTTATTTCGTAGTTGCAACATTTTACTCTTCTACAAGAATTACATGAAAACTAAAATAATTTTAGGTGCAACTGTGGTCGTTGCCCCCAATGACTACTATTGCCGAGTCTGTGTGCTGTCAGGAAATACCACAAGTAATGACTGTACTTGAGGAGGATCCCGGGAAGCCATGCATCACAGAGCATAATGGTTTCCAACCAATCTGTCTCAATCCATCAGTTCTACGTACTGCATACTATGTGTATCGACAACAGTATGGAGTACTCCCCGAAACAAATCAGTTAGTACCATTGTCATTTGAAATGCAGACTTTAATTTGAATATTGTTCAGTATAAAAATAAAAAGATTTTTGAAATGATTGAGGACAAAAAAAAAACTAAAGTCAGGTTTCATCAGTTCAAAAATCTTTAATAAATGAGACAACATTAAAATATATAATTATTCCATGAGATCAAGAGTAAAAACTTTATACATGTATATAGATTTATATCATGCCTGCATGAATTGTAGATTCCATAGATCAGAAACTAATTTATATATACCGGTACATGTATATCAAACAAAGTACCATTAAAAGTCAAAACGAAGCGTACAAAATTCACAACTCAATAGTAAATTAAATGCATTAACAAAGCAATAAGAAAAAAAACTGTAAAATTAACTGAACAATTCAACATACCCCTACAAGATGTACAAAAGTAAAAAAGTAAAAAACAATGCAAGATTAATCTATAGCCAAAAGGCAAGTACTTGACCTTGAATAAACAGCAAAGATTAATCAAAAAATGAGATTTAACTGAAAAGGCATAGATAAAACAAACAAAAAAAAAACAGACTAGATAACAATAATGAAAATAATTTTAAAAAAATCATAACAACAGACATCAACAATATGAAATAACTGAAAATTCATAAATAAAACTGACAAGATAACAATTGTCTATTACAAAAAGTAATCAAAACAGGAAATTAAAAACAAAATTAACTTAAAATACATAAACAACAACAGTAATAATCAATAACAATCTTCAGCGTACATATGCCCTAACACATTAGATAGTTACAAAAATATAATGAAAGGAGTAGTGGATTTTTTTCATAAAAAACCGTTTTAATCTTGTAACGTTTTACAGGCGGATTTGCAACATAGGGTACAAGCAACTGGCTAGATGGTGCTGGTGATGGTTGGGGAGACAAGTGCGTGTACCACTTCCTGTTTGTGCAGTCCAGAAAATCCGTGACACTTATCAAGAGGAAGATGGTGCATACCAAGGATTCCGCATTGCCTAATTCCTCCCGAACCATGTCAGCAGCTGACCCACTGCATCGTCTATCTCCGGGTGTACATACTGGTCGCACAGTGGCGGTGGCGCAACTCCAGGGTCCTCACACTGTGGCATCTTCATGTTGATGGCCCTTGTCTAAGCAGCATTTGTAAGGACATCGACTTACTCTGTCCATTAAATCTAAATGACCATATGTTAAACTTAAATATCTGTATGTACTGAGTATATATTTATCTATTATCTGTGATATTACAATGAAGATATAAAATAAGTTTACCATAAGTACTTTGCGTCTTGACCTTCTTCAGAGTGAAGCCCCCTTTTTGTGCTTTGAATAAACAATGCTGCATTGAAGATTCCCCACTCTTGTGGCTGCCTGATCCTTACTCGAATTCTCATTGAAGTGAAGTGCTGCTAAGGCCAAGCTATAATTGAAAACAGTTTATTAATAATTTATTTATAGATCATATAATTTCCTGTATGTCACTGTCTCTTTTTATTGACTGAGTACCGTAGCGTATATAAATGGTAAAAGTATTTTTCAAGAAGCAAGACAACATACCGATTTTGCATTCCAAAGTAGGAGAACTAATTCATCTTGGGCGCAAATTGATTGATGACTGAATGGAATGCCTCTACACTGGAAGTTTGAAATAACTAATAAGTCCCAGGCTTTCTGATATCATTGAACGCTGCTTTTTTCTATGAAAATGGAATTCGTAAATTTACTTATCTGGTCATTTGCAAAACTATTTTGTTAAAACACATTCTGATTGCACACACAAGTAATCTGAAGTTGACATTTAAGAGATACATGTAATTTAGATTCTGATTCTGTTGTTTTTGGAGACAAGGTATTCTAACAATCTATTGGAATTCCCATGGGCACTAAATGCGCTCCGTTATTAGCAGACCTATTTTTATATTCAAATGAAGCAAAATTTGTGCACAATCTTATGCGTGAAAAAAGAAAAAAAAACTTGCTGTGGCCTTTAACTCGACTTTTAAATATATCGACGACGTAATGTCAATTACCAATAGTACATGTAATTTCTTTTCCTATGTTTTACTTGAAAAGACGTTTATGATAATCTAAAAACCAAGCTCTATGATAAACGTGATGACTTTAACATTTCTATCGTCAACTTCCCCTACTTATGCAGCAATTTACCTTCATCACCTGCATACAGAGTTTATGAATCTCAGTTGACTCGATACGCAAGAGCATGCTCTACGTATGAACAATTTTAAAATGAGATATATTATTCTCAAGCAAGTTGATAAAACAAGAATATCAGCAGACTCGTTTCAAGTCATTATTTCGTAAATTCTATGGTCGATACAATGACCTTGTCAGCAAATACAATTTATCATTGATTCAAATGCTGACTATTGTAGTACATTATAAAGAATGTTACGAAAGTTCATTCCACATTTGTCTTTTATTTCCGTAAAGAAATGCAATTAGATATTTACAATTTGGGGTTAGTCCATTATTTATACACTGAATTGACAACTAATTTTCCGTCATTCCATGATCATGACAAGGAGCACACAGCGGGTGTGACCGGTCAGCAGGGGATGATTGCTCCTATCTCTGATGTTTTGGAGGTCCGTGTTTGCTCTGCACCTAATTTGTATTGTTTTATGGACTTTGAGATTGAATGCTATCTGTTGTCTCCATATCCTCCTTTTAATAACTACCGTATACACTTTAATGTTTCAAATGACTTATTCAAGATTGAGTTTCAATTTTCTTTTTATTGCTTTTCCATAGACCAATTTTTGTATATTAAATGAGAATGCAGTTAAAGTATACTAGACATATCCTAATTAAATCGAAAGAAAAGACACATTAAAAATGGCCAAATCTGTTTTACATTTGAATATTAATCCTCAGTTATTATGCCTTACAGAAATATTCACAGCTAAAAACTAGCTTTTATTATGATTTAGAAGTGGTGAAAATCAGAAATTTAAAATTGCCAATATTTACAAAGCCTTTAATGTCAAAACATACGACCTTTCAACATTTGATACAATTTCTCATAATGAATTGAAACCTAAGTATCTTGATATGAACAACTTTTTCTTGAATAAAAATTAAATAAAATGGGATAATATTGTAATACAAAGTAACAATACGATCAGGGCTCAAAAGGGCATGTCAAAACGGAAAATTTTCAATGTTTAAGAAAATAATAAAAACTAGAGCAAAGCTCGTTGCAAAGCAACGAGTAGGTCTTCCGTCCTGTTTTGACCGGAAGTGACGTCAACAAATGAAAGCAAATGAGCTAAGTGGTCACCATTGACTTTATAATTTTGATTTTGTATTTAAACCTTCAAAAATAAGCTATATTTGGCTACTTCCGGTCACTTCCGGTTTGACCGGAAGTGATGTCAACGGACAGAAAATGAAGTTTTATGCTTCCAGATACATATGTTACCCAAAAATATGTCAAGAACGGCAAAAATATGCATATTCTGACGACTTCCGGTATGACCGGAAGTGACGTCGCCGGACACATTTTGACGACTTCACCAGATTAAGCTTTACATTTTGAAAAAAATTGCTTTTTAGACGTATAACAAATTCTCAATACTTGTTGAGATATAAATGAAAAACTTTCGGCCCCTCTAGGCCCTTTATTTTAGGGGCCAGCCCTTTTTACGAGATATCATTTGAAAGACCATGTAATTCTACACTTCTTTTGTTCTATATGTCTTAACAAAATATTTGTATGTGAAAAGATATCGAAGAAAAGGTGTTAGAAATTTTAAGATTCTCGACATGCCCATTTTTGGACCATAGCGAGCGTCGGCGTGCAGCACTTCCGGTAAAAATGAAATGCGTATGTCACATCTACAGACATTGCTCTATCATTGCTCAAAAAACTCAAGTTTCTATCTTAAGCCGTTTTTGAGAAAACTCGCGGACAAACTGACCCCCTGAAAATCACTAAATCGCAAAAATCTCAAAACCGGAAGTGACGTCATCAAAACAAAAAATTATATATCAGCTTTGTTTAATGCTTTATCAGTCCTAAAAGTTTCATGAAAATCGAGCGAGCCGTTTCTGAGAAATCGTGTACACAAAATCGGTAAGAAAAAAAACAATAAAAATAATAAAAATAGTGGAAAAGAAACCTAAGAATAACAAGAAGGTCTTCCGCTGAAGACGGAAGACCTTAAATACTTTTAGACTTCATTTACATTATAGCTTTGTCTATAGACAAAAATGGTTTCGTTTACGGGATTAAAAAAAACGACAAACCCTGTTGTAGTTTAGATGTAATGTAAAAAAATGTTATCATGTTAAGCCCAAATGTTGTTGATATTGAAAATAGATTAAAACATAATCTTTAAGGCAATGTGAGTTTCACATCACAGAAACAATTTTTTTAAGGTAAAACAAAAATGAATAAATCTGTTAGTCTGAGGATCAAGGGAGGTTATGTAATCAGGTGAGCCTTGTGACCCATTGCTATGTAACTTGATATCATTAAGTCTTTTAAGTTTATTTTTTACAATATCTTGTTAAAAAGGATGAAATACATTGTATTTTGTAGAATGTAAACATGTAGATATATAAATCAATTATGGCAGAGAGAGAGTTACCACAGCACGATACAGATACAGGGGTAGATGTACATTGTAGACAATCAGGCTCCAGCACCAACTCATCCGAATCAGAACATTTACAATCAGAAAACTCAGAGACATTGACTGGTGTGTATAATTTTAATGACAAAGACTGCTACTTCCTCATGGTACCGTATTTTCATACATAAAAATCAACAAATGTATCAGTTTTCCAAATATTTTACTAAAATCCATTATAATATTTCTAAAAATTCATATCTATAAAGTTTTATGCTTGAATATGAAATTCACAACATAAGATCAGGATTAAATAAATTCAAGATTTTGCATTGTTTTTCAATAAATAAATTTTAAAAATAATCATTTTACATCTTCCCACAAATTCTCATTAACTTCCTCAACGATGAAAATAACATCCTTATTTTTGTATTCGTGTTTACTCTACAGAGAATGAGTCATTTGTTTCCAAAGAAGAGGAAAATTTTCTTCGATATTTTCTGGGAATTGGTATCGCAGAAAAGGCAGTGAGAATGTGGTTTGATACTATTATTCCACCAGATGAGTTAGATAATCATCTAAAAAAGAATAAAAATAAAAAGGAACTGTGGAAGAATTCCAACGAAGAACAGAAATCGACTTTATTTCCACGTACGATTTTGAATGTGTCAAATTAAATTTAGGGTTTTTCCCCCTTATCTATAGCAATGCAGTGCTTCAACACATGTAATTATACCTCTACTGATTTTTCACTACACTGTATATGCATGTAAAATTAAATCGATTTATTTTGCTGATTTCCTGAAAATAATCGTGCATAAACCGATTACCTGCAAAACCGACGGATACCCTGCAAAAAAGTTCGTTTTTTATGAACTGATATACATCTATTTAAACACTTATCATTTTCTTTAAACTTACGCTTACTTTAGAAATACTCATGAACATTCATTAATGAATCGAAATGCATCGCAAGTCAACTGATCCCATATCAATATAAATCAAAAGTTTACTGGAATCAAACGACAACAGAAATGGCGAGTTCAAGATTTGCGGTTTTTGCAGATTTAGGTTTATCGGTATAATAAAACAGTTCAAGTATATCATTGAGGGCATCAGCAAGACCCCAGCTCCTCTCGAACAAGACTATTTCCCTCGGCGCAAACGCGCAGGGAAATAGCCTTGCTTTTGGGAACTGGAATCTTGCTGACACCCTCAATGATACACTTTAACTATATATTTATTTCGTGTTTTCATGTTTAAGATCTAACATCGAAATAATGTTTTTCGTAGTACTTTTAAATATAAAAATATTTTTGAAATAATACAAACGGTGACATATAACTGTTTCATTATGACCAAAGAGAAAAGTTTGTACTTGAAATAGAAGCAATGAAATTTTTTACTGTGCTAAACTTAATTTAAAATCTTTATAATGAAAAAATACGAGCATTTTTAAAAATGGCTTTACTCTAAACACGTAAAGGATCAAGCTATGGTAATATATATCTTTGCTAACTAGCCTCTGTTTTGTACAGGATATGGAACAGTAACATCAACAGATTTTGACGTGTCATTGCTGTACAAAGTAATAAGAAAAACGACAAAAGTTAGAAAACCGACAAAAGATTGGGGAGAAACTCCAGATCCCATGGATAAAAAAGCATCTGACGATTTGGAACGAGTTCGAATCTATCAAAACTCATTTTACCATGGCCTTCAGTCAATTAGCGACATTGAATTTGAGAAGAAATGGAAAGAATTAAAGGAGGTAAATTATTTTTCTTTGTCAGTTTTATATTTACCGAGTACAAATGGTCATATTGATTTTTGAATAATTTATTGGAATTCTTCTGCTCTCTCTCTCTCACATAACATGCACATCATTAAGATTTTTGTTAACTTTTGATTAAACAATTCTGAAAAAAATTCAGTGATTTAATTTCTTGAAAGAATGACTTCCAAGTTATTTAAGGAATAACTGTCTTATTTTTCGAATTCATGAAGTGATCAATGGATTGGCTTGTGTGATAATTTGCATAAACGCCGAAGGCGTTTATGCATAAAATTATCACACAAGCCAATCCATTGATCATCTTCATGAATTCGAAAAATAAGACAGTTATTCCTTATATTTACATGCTTTGATTCCGCCAATCCACGGGCTCCAAGCCTGCTTCTCTCTAGGTGTTGTCCCGCCCTGCACGTGGTTTTTTATTTGGAACCGTGGCAAAACATTCATGAGGAAATCAATTACATTTACAATTGGTAATTTTATCTCGAACAAAGACAATGGAAATGTAAATATTTCATAATAAAATTCTATAAGCCATGTGATTTTTTTCTAATGGAAGATGCATGTGAATAATAAATTAGAAAAAAACCCAGAATAGTGTGCATCGTATTTGACAAATTTTAGAAAAGTGTTGAAAAAAAGGATGTTTTTTTTTAAATTAAGATGTTTTATCTTAAAAGCAACATAAACTTTCCATGTAATTTAAAGAATTATTATTGTCAAAATGAATATCATATCAAAATCATTAAAATATACCATGCTTTATATAAATCTTTGTAATCTATACTATGAAAAGAATATGCATTTTTATTAAATCTAAGATCTTGAAAATACATCACGTTGTATGTAAACCCTTAACTCGTGTAATCCACACTATCGGAAAACTACACACTTTTCCTGATCTTCACTGTCAAGATACGATAAAATGTTATTTAAAACGTAAGAATATCATTATCTGTAATGTGCGTAGAATTTCGAAAATACAGACGATTGTTTTTTTTTTAACTTCTTTGATCTTCGCTGTGACAATTCACTTTATATAAATTTTATAAACTTAAACTTACAAAACTTGAGTACATTTCGTCATTCTCTTTCGTACATTTTTTTTTATTAATTCTGACCTGAAAATAAATATTTAAGAGATTGAAAGAGAAATAATCATTTTGTTAAGAAAAAAATCAATTGTTGTAAGAAATTCACACAATCCAACTAATTTTCCAATAGATGTGTGGTGCATGGAACCTTGTAAAGTTCATATGTTCTTTTGTCCCTGAAAGTGCACCAGACTTCAATTGATTGAATTTTAGCTTCTTAGAGTTAAAGTTGGAAAATACGAGGGTTGTCCGGTAAAATCGTGGACAAATTGTCTCGCGTGAATAATAATCATCACTTCATTCTGAATTTTTCACTACTCCTTAGTACAAAAAACTATATGCGGTATATTGCATATATTTGCCCCCACAAAAGTCAAATTTTGAAAACTTCCTGAAATGCGCTGAATTCAATAAATTGTATTAGAAATATAAATAAACAGAACGTATTATAGTTTCAAAGCAGTTAATTCACAATTTTTGTTTTTATGACGTCACAAACTAGTCCGATTTTATATCCTTTTTCAGAAAGAGGACAAAATGGACAAAATTTCAACAATTTTAGCTTTCAAACTCATAGAGCGCAAGTTTGTTCAGGAACAATATTTACATATTTCATTTATATTATCATTCTACACATTATATCAAAATATCGATCCTGAACACATATGCGCTCGGTAACTTTAACTTAAAAAATCGACGAAATATGTACATTTTTCTGTAAAATTCATGAAAAACTGAAATTTACGCCATGTTTGTGACGTCATTACGTGCACATGACGTCATTACTTATGAAAATATTCAGTACTTTGAAGTCAGCATATATTCCCCTGTTTAAGAACTTAAGGTGGCTCAATACATCCACAGTTTATTTTAGATTTCAATACAGCACCACTTATAATGTAGATGTCAAATATCCAGATGGGGGTATTGATATCATAAATATTTTTTATAGAATTTTTTAGTTTTTGTTTTATTTTAGTGAAATGTTTTATTTCAGGTTTATTATTCACAGAATTTCAGAACTTTCAGTGTCAAATGATGGGCATCTTCTTAAGACAAGTGCACAAAGTGAAAATACCTCATAATACCTGATAATAATTTTATTAGAAAAAATAATTTACTCCTAAAAAACAATTAATGTCATTATCTTTTTAATCTATGCATAAAACGTTTAAAAAGTGTGTTCTGAAGAGACAAGGAATGTATTTCAATGAATTACATGTGTCAAATTGAATGAAGAATGTTTAAACGAAATGAAAAATCCAATTTAAAAAAAATATTTGGTACAAAAAGTCCACTTTCAAGAGTTATCTTTCCTAATTAGCCAAGACTCAAAACACTATGGAACGTTTGACATTACATCTGAAATCCATATTAAAGCTTTAAATTGCCAGAGCATACATTTAAATCAATAAAACAAATATATAAATTAACACCAACACAGTAAATAGTGCAATTAAATAACGTTTTAATTTGAACAAGGTTGTAGATATTAACTCGAATTTCTTCCATACATAAATGTCAGTAATTAATAGAGCTCACTGAATGCATGGCTATGAAATTGACATTACTTGTTTGGCGAAGATTTGACTGTTGTTTTCTTTTGTTTCTGCCTAAAAGCAATTCTTCTTGGTTTATGCATAATGAATCCGTTACTTTGTTTTCACTGTTTACAACACCGCATGTTTCATCTATTTTTAAAGCGTTTTAAAGGTCAGGGTCATATTATAGAGGTTCCTACACTACTCGTTCCCTGAGCAAACCGGCCGACACAATGGAGGTTTAGTTTTTTTGTGTAGTACGTCATCAAAAAGTGGTGTAATGAGCCTCCTTAATTAAATATATCTCCATCAAAGTTTGATTTGGGGGGCAAATATTGGTTATAACCGAATAAAGTTCTTTTCTGAATAAAAATAGCAAATTTCAACGAGATATGCATAAATAAACGAATTATGAGATTTTATGTTATGTATTGCATCGCCTTCCGGCGCAAATATAATAACGTCAAAGTGTGTCATTAACAGTGTTAGGTACCTTAAGTTTCATCTTTGCGCTAAAAAAAAATAAAGTTGGATAAGTCCCAAATATCACCATTTTCTATGTGTTGTGTTAACCACTTTCCCATTTCGAATGTTCAGGAAACTGCCAAAAATTGACCAAATGCCTTGAAATATTTAAAATTACTACAATATAAATTGTGGAATCGAATAAGGATAATTTTTACCCTAATCTTATACATTCAAATCTTTTATTTCAAATCAATACTCATGTATTCTCTTATAAAACCTTCGTTTTTTGACCGTGCGCCGTAGGACCTTACCCTGTGCATATTCAAGCATTATAAAATCTTTATTTTCGTCTATATTTTATCCAAAAAATTATAATGCACTTAAATATGGTAAATAAACATTTACTGAAAATTTCAGCTCATTACATCCCTTATTTTTCGAGAAAAACGCTTTGTCCACGATTTTATCGACAACCCTCGTACATGTACGTTGACATCAAATATAACAAAGGCAGTGATGTAATCATTTTATATAAAGATCATACAGAGACTTGCTGGAGGTCTATTAGATGGAGAGATGGATTCCATACAACATAAAGATTTAGATCACTCAGCACGGTCCTCTGTTAAAAGAAGCCTGGCAGATTTGACAAAAAGACTTCAAAATGTGGAAAAACGCGTCGAAGATCATATTCCAAAACACATTAGAGGTACAAACTGTCTTTAAAATCACAAATATGGCTTAAAATTGATTAATGATTTTAAATGGAAGGAAAAAAACTTTTTTTCATTCTTTTTTTCTTCATTTTGCTTTCCCAGCTGCCTACTCGCACAATTTTTCCAATTCAGCAAAGTTAATCAACTTTATTTTTTGAAATGAATGTAGCTCTGTGTTGAGGGTTTTTGTGCGTGAGTGAGGAGAGGGTGAGGGTGTGTTACTGTGTGTGTAAATAACCCAGAAATTTTTAAAGAGCATTTTTTTCCCTCAGAACAACAACATGACGAAATACGAAAGTGGAGAGAAGATGACAAGCTTTTTACGAGAGTTCCTGCTTATCAGTCAGTTCATGATAAACTCAAGTCCTTGCCTTTTGTGACAGTGACTGGTAGTGTTGGTAGTGGAAAAACGTTACTTATTCGTCACATCGCTCTGGAGCTTGCACAAGAGGGATATGAGATCATTCCAGTCTCAGCAATTGAAGAGATCCCCCTTTATGGAAAATTACAATCCAAGCAATTATTCGTTATAGATGACGTGCTAGGCGTTGACGGTCTAGAAATGGATTTATATAACAATCTAAGCAGACAGTCTGAAAATGTGTTAAGCTTATTAGAGTCGGGATCTAAACTAATCATGAGTTGCAGATCTGTTGTGTTTAAGAAGTCCAAACTTTTGAATAGTTTTGTTACATATGACAATCATGTCATCGATTTAAAGAATGACGAAAATGAACTCAATGATGAAAGAATATGAGAGCTTTACGATGAAAGCAAAAAGGATGTGTCAGGTAAACATTATTTACAGAATTATACTTTGAAGATTTGAATCTACCTAGAAAATTACACATGTTGTCATTTTTATGTATATTACTAGTATTTTGAAATTTTTTTTCCTCCATCCATATTTTCAGAACTTGATGAAATGCCAGTGCTTAACAAATAACATTAAGCACGATTGGTGTAATGTGTCGTCAAAGAAAATTGTGTGTTTTGAGAATACGTGGACGATAGATTTCCCCAAAATTAGCATGTACACTGATTGATTAATTGTATATTGTTTAACGTCCCTGTTTAGAATTTTTCACTCATATGGAGACTCCACCACTTGCCGATGAAGAGCTTCAATTTTTTTCCTATACTCGGCACTCAGGGCCAATGATCAGGGAGGGATCTTTTTCGTGCCAGCACCTACTGCAACACGGGGACTCGGTTTATACGGTCTCATCCGAAGGACCAGTCTCCACGTCCCACAGTGGGATTCGAACCCGCAACGTATGGATTGACTCCTTACTTCGCGACTCTAAACACTTAGCCACGCAGGCGCATGTACGTAAACACTGTGGTTAGTGTTAGTTATATACGGTATCAAAATGAAGAGTTTCGCTATTGTAGATTCCACACAATAAAACCTAAGTCGGCTCCCTTAAGGCAACAGTATATTTTTGACACACACATAGAAGGTAAAAAAAAACTTTTTGATGACATTACATTTTTAGGGCACAATCAAGGCAAAACCAGACTTTCTTCTTTGTTCTGACGAATACGAAATTCGATCGGACGAATTAGAAATTCGTTTGGACAAATTAGATATTTGTTCCGACGAATTTGAAATCCTTCCGAAGAATAAGAAATCGGTTCAGACGAGTTAGAAATTCGTACTAACAAATGCAGTATTTGTTTAGACGAATTAGAAATTCGTTCGGACGAATAAGATATTTGTAGGAACAAATTTGAAAATTGTTTGAACGAATTGGATATTAGTAAGGATACTTTCGGACAAATTGGATATTTATACGGACCCTCCTCCCTTATTTGAGAGGTAGTCGGACAAATTATTGAATTTCACTTGCAGCATTTCTAAATTTTGTTTATACGGTTTTACAATACCAGTTCGAAAGTTAAATAGACTAACGACTCACTAGTAAGGGAACATTATAAAAAAAACCCACACCATTTATGTAGAAAATAAATAATGAATAAATGCATGCAAGAATATTTTCAGACAAGTAAGCCCCCCCCCTTTTAAAAAAAATCAGTTGTCTATATTATTGCAAAGTTTTCTTTGCATTAAATTTAGTGTGTTTGTACTTTTAGGTTTAACTGCACAAATACGAATTCATTTAATTTTCTTTAATTTATTTTTTTAGGGGAATGGGGTTATAATTTTGTTAAAATTACCTGTATGTTTTAGATTTATTATTACATAAACTCATGTACTTGTAATGATATTTGAATAAAGAATAAAATTAAGATTAATGCTTAATATTATATAAATTTGTGTGAAATATCGTCACTTGATTGGTCAATTATTCTTTGATAATGACCACTGAAAACAAATAATGACTTGCACGAGCTACGTCCTATTCATGCTTCGGTAAAACATAAATACGAAAGTTGGCAAGTTTGCGGAGGAAGATTTAAAAGATATAGTGAAAAATCTCAGGCTACAAATACGAATATTTTTTAACATTTCCGGGAATACTTTATTAAGTAGCACATTTTATGGTTGAATTCGACAATTCACTTGATTGGCGAGCCGAGTTTTGACGCTGTTTATTGAGACTTAGTAAAAAAAAAAAAAAAAAAAAAAAAAAAAAAAAAACAAGCATCCCATAGCATATGGTTGTGTCGATAAATTATCGTGGAAGACTTATGTATTAACTTTTTGTCAGTGCATTTCCCCCTGCATGTGTAAACGAAAGCGATTCGGGGGGTACTCGGTGTTATTCGGAGTTAGATGTGTTATTATTATGCTATGGGTTAATAATTTATCACAGAAACAAGTGCCTGTGAGTAACATTCAATAAATTCTGAAACATTCACATTCAACGTATAATGGTTTACAACAACAGCATATCACTAGCTCTGTAAACATTAGGAAGATATACATTTATCTAAAGAAATTGGTAAATGTACTAGAAAGTCATTACGAGTAATGAGAAGGTCTTCCGTTAGTCTTTTCTTACTTCGGTGTTAGCTAAAATTTATGTAGAAGCAAAAATACTTTTAAAAATCACTTTTTTACATCACTTCCTGTCTCGAACAGAATTAATGACGACACACGATTTTCACATGATGTAAATAATTTGATGACTGACTATCAGTCCTGAAGGTTTTATATTTTAGTCATTTACTGTTACTGAGCCATTGTGACAACAAATTCAATATGAGGACAGCAAAACACACGACCGGAAATGAATTGTTTAAAAATTTTCTGACATTTCTCTATACATTTGTAGTTTCTACAACATATATAAAAACATATTTCAAAACACGAAAGAGATGCAATAAAGTAATGTCAGCTATAATTTTACAAAGAAAAGTTTTGTTTTTTTTTATTTCTTTGATCACTTCCTGTGACGACTGGAAGTGACAGCTGACGCGTTTTCTCCTGTATGTTTCGCTCCTCTTCAAGGTCTTTCACTAAGGTAAGTTTTGTGTTTTAATCTATTGCTGTTTCCGAGATCTCGCTCACATAACTTCTCATTTTGAGGACATGAAACACGCGACCGGAAGTGAATTTTACAAAGATATTTGACGTTTTTCTAGACATTTGCAGTTTTAATAACAATGAGATATCTAAATCATTTAAAATACTTTATCTATAAGTGATATTTATGGGAGAGTTAAACATCAAAATAAATATATTCATCTCTCAAAACCGGAAGTTGATGTCTTTATTCCCTCTGGAATGTAACATGTTTCTAAAGATCAAAAGAGAATCACTGATGTGATGCAGGTTTTAATCCTAAACAGAAAAGATTTTTTTTATTTTTCTGATCACTTGTGTGGCGACCGGAAGTGACGACTGACACATTTAACCCTATATCTTTTGCCTAATCCTCTAGGTTAATTTTTCATTTTTGAATAGTTTGGTTTCTTGATTTCTTACTGTTTCCGAGATCTAGCTATGATACTTCTTATTTTGAGGACAGGAAATCGTACGACCGGAAGTGAATTTTACAAGGATATTTGACTTTACTCTAGACATTTGCAGTCTGAATAATATATCCAACAAACATTTCAAATACTCTATATACAACAGATATTTATGGGAGAGTAAAATACTCAATTTACATGGTTTTTCTCTTATAACCGGAAGTTGCCGTTTTTGTTTCCGGTGGTACTGACATATTTCGAAACTGCAAATAAGATGCAATAATGTGATGCCAAGAAGGATTCAAAAAAGAAAAGTTAAAATTTTCAATTTCTATGATCACTTCCTGTGACGACCGGAAGTGATGGCGGACAATGTTATCCCAAATGGATTTGATATCAAGATCTATCATCCCTGAAAGTTTGGTGTCTTAATCTCTTACCATTTCTGAGATCTCACTCGGATCAAATATTTTTGAAAAAAGCAGAAATCGAACATATCTGACGACCGGTATAACGTTGAATATTGACCCGAGTTGAAAATTGACCCGAGTCTCATTTTTCAACGTTGAATATTGAACCGAGGGTGTTTTTTCTCCGTGAAAATTGAGACCAAAACTCGTTGAATTTATACCCGGGGTCATTTTTCAACAGCTTGATATTTTTTTTTCTTATCTCTGATGACCTTAACATGTTGAAAATTGACCCTGTTGAATATTGACCCCACCTCAGAGTTTGAACATTTTTTTAAATGGGAAGTTCTTTTACGGGATTTATCAGTATCTCTCTATATATATTTTGGTTTTAATGTTTTGCCTTTTAAAGAATAATAGAAATAAACCTATCATCCCGTGTATATATGTGCATTTTGATCAGTACACGATATCAATTATCTTCAAGCATGACAACATTATATTTTGACAATACTTTTAAAATTTATAGCATCCATAAATAACTACAAAACTATTAATAGGACATAAAACAAAACTCCTGGAATTCTGTGGTCCTTTTCACAAAGAATCTTACGACTAAGACAAAAATTTCACCACTCTGTAGTTTTTTATTGAATAAAGATATTTTTTCAAAATAATTAATTAAAATGTAATCATAAAATATCATATAATGTAACAGAAAAATAAGATTTTCGCAACTTAGATACTTTTCTAGAAAGGGGGAAAGTTTTAGTCTTAGTCGTAAGATTCTTTGTGAAAAGGGCAGCTGCAGGTGTCTAGAAAGTGAGCCCTATATATATTGATCAGGTAGGCAGAACATTCCATCTAATCGAATGCAGAATTAAAATTAACTAGAACTTGTCGTAAACCCAATCAAATAGGAATGACATGTTTAACATGATTATAGAATATAAATCATTTTATTTTCAAATGACAAAATTATCGAATATGTATCATATATTTTGGAATAGGTTAACAACTTAAAGGTGTTGAATTCTCGAACAAAAAACAAGAATAACAGATTTTCGAATAGGAATCATATTTTATCGAACAGGAATGACATGATTAAGAAAAAGAAAATCTAAATTTTTGAATAAGAATAAGAATATCAAAAAAGTGTAATAATGCAACGTTTTACCCGCCATACCATAAACAGATGATAGCGGAATATTACTTTACAAATAAGGAAAAAAAGATGAAGAAGAAATCATTTCTTTTCTTATACAGTATAGTTTCAGTGGGCCTTCATTCCATTGTCAGTAATTCTTCCAAACATGAAACAGTTGCGGCACATCCAGTGGTGACTTTAATTCAAAGTTCACTGGGATAAAGTCGACATATGAACTAAAGTAACTTTATACCTGATCATACGTCATCGGTGTACCTAAATATTGAGTTGAACGTGAGGCGGGGGGGGGGGGGGGGGGGGGGGGGGGGTTAAAAAAGAAAAAAAATCAAACCTGACAATAAATTGACAAGAAAACAAAAGAAAATTTGTCCAACGACCAAACTAGTAGACCAACCCGAAAATCCTATTTCGGGGGTTGGGGTGGGGTTGAGTTCCAATTTTTTTTTTTTCAAGCATTACCACTTACTCTTCTTTCTTTGACTACACTATAACGTGCCTGTTGAAGGGGGGGGGGGGGGCAAACCAATATAAATTTGGTCAATGCTTATATTATATATTTGCAAAAAAGTGGGGGTGGGGTGGGGCTAAGCATCCCCCCGCCTCGTTTCCGACGCCTATGGATAAAATCACAGTTGTGAAAACCAAGTCATAAATATTTGTTTTTATGCTGTTGAATTTAGAACCGGTTTTTTGATCAGAATTCCACGACCCGGTTTACATTTCAACGGACTAGGGTCTAAATTCAACACCTTTGGTCTCAGTATTCAACGTTGAAAAATGACCCCCGGGTCAATTTTCAACCCGGGTCAAAATGCAACGTTACACCTGAAGTGAATTTCAAAAAAATGAAAAAAAAAAAACATCTAGTGGTATTTTCATTCTCTATCATCCCTGAAAATTTCAGAAAAATCCGTCTAGCCATCTCTGAGAAATCTTGCCGACAAGATTTGGGGAAAAAAATAATAATAATAAGGCTAGAAACTCTTGTTGCTACAGCAACAAATAAGGTCTTCCGTTCTTCTCTGTTTATTTTTATGAAGAACATTTTTCTATTTAAAAAAAATCTAGACATATAATAAATAAATAATAAAAAAATGCAAAAAAATAGTTACTTCAGCTGGGCTCGATCCTAAAACCTTTTGTATAAGAGTCGGACACGCTGACCACTGATCCATCGAGTTCCGCAACATTAAAGGTATTTTGTAAGGTTATTATTTTAAGGTTGAAGGAATAGTTTCGTAGTAAAGTCCCGGTCAAATTTCTTAAAAAGCTGAGATATTGGCTGTTTGATGTAATATTGTATGTAGGAAAATGATTAGAATAATTATGGGACACATTTGCAGTGAAGCAATGACACTTAGCATATACAGAGTTGTAAAAGCGAAAGTAATACACGTGGTCAGTTGCAGAGGAATTCAAAATCCCGGAAAAACAGTGAGTGAGTCATGGGCAATTTTTCAACACCACATCGTATCAAGCGGGGTAACTGCAATTTATTTAACCTATCTAAATTGCGTGGAAATTTAATTGATATGAAAAATCGTCATTTCCGGGATTCGGTCGATTCATATTTTAATCTAAATAAAATTGAAATAAATTCCATACACTCAAGAAATCAAGAATACTAGGTATTAAAATGTCGTAATAGAGAAGAAGAATCGAATGATATTAACAACAATTGTAGAAATAGCAGATGCGAGCTTTAATTAATGTTTATGCTCAGCAATAACTAAATTTCAGACAGAAAAAAATGCAGATTTTGCCGATATTCACTACAATTTCATTATAGTTTAGAGACTCACCTTAAAACTCTTAGGACATTTTCTTTCAGGTCTCTTCTTGCTTTTATTCCGAATCTTATGTCAATATTCGTGCCGTTTGACTTGAAGACATTTTCTCTACGTTGCTGTTGATTGTTTTGTTTTTTAGAGAAGGGAGGGGATATTTTATAAGCATTTGTTAGAGTAAGAGTTGCAAATACCTCCACGACCTTAAGCTTGATTGTGACGTTTAGGTCAATGGAGCCAAAGGTCAAGGTCATCAGACAGAGAGAGAGAGAGAGAGAAAGAGAGAGAGAGAGAAAGAGAGAGAGAGAAAGACAGAGAGAGGTAAACTTGAGATAAACACTTGAAGCTGAATCTAGATAAAGGTAATGAATATATCTTTATTACTTTTTGAGTAAGGGTCAAAGGTCTCATTTTGAGGACAAGAAATCACGTGACCTGAAGAAAGTAAATTTTTAAAAGAAGATATTTGAGGTTTCTCTAGACATTTGCAGTCAGAAGAACATGTCCCAAAATCATTTCAAATACTCTTTTTATTAAAGATATTTATGGGATAGTAAGAAACTCAATTTATGCAGTTTTTCTCTCATAGCCGGAAGTCGTCGTTTTTGTTTCCAATGGTACTGATATATTTCGAAACTACAAGTAAGATGCTATAAGGTAATAGTAAGAAAGATTCCGTAAAGAAAAGTTGAAAATTTTGATTTATTTGATCATTTCCTGTGACAACAGGAAGTGACGGCGGACGATCTTAAACTCAAAGATTTGTCTACTCATCAAGGTCTACCATCCCTCTCAGTTTGGTGTCTTAATCTCTTACCGTTACCGAGATCTAGCAATGATAACTTCTGATTTTGAGGACAGGAAGTCACGCGACCGGAAGTGAATTTTACTGAGATATTAGACATTACCGTAGACATTTGCAGTCTGAATACTCTATGAAAAAATCATTACAAATGCTTTATCTATAAAAATTATTTATGGGAAAGAAAAATACTGAAAATATAAAGGTTTTCTCTTATAACCGGAAGTTGACATTTTTGTTTCCGGTGGGACTGAAATATTTCAAAACTACAAACAAGATGCTATAATCCGACGCAAAAAAAATTTCAATAGAGAAAAGTTGAAATTTTCGATTTCTTTGGTCACTTCCTGTGACGACCGGAAGTGACGGCGGACTGTGTTAACCCAAATGGTTTTACCTACTTATCAAGATCTATAAATCATATAAGTTTTGTGTCTTCATCTCTTACCGTTTCTGAGATATGACTCGGACAAATTTTTTTTTTGAAAAAAAAGCGGAAATCGGACATATCTGAAGACCGGAAGTGAATGTTGAAAAAAATGAAAACTGCATTTGAAAGATATTTGGACTCCCTATCATCTCTAAAAGTTTCATGAGAATCCGTCCAGTCATCTCTGAGAAATCGTCAAAAAAAAAAAAGAAAAGGAAAAAAAAATTAATAAAAACTAGGTACGATCTCGTTGCGAGAAACGAGTGGGTCTTCCGTCCTATTCTTGATAAGATGAGATAAGAAAGCTCTCATGATTTTGATGACTTATTCAGAGGTTTTTTTTTTCATTTTTGAGTTATTCACATAAGAAATAGTTTGGGGCCAGCCCTTCAAATCCTTAATGGGGACGTTTAGCGAAAAATAAAAGGTTGCATATTGTTCAGAACATGATTTTGAACATCTTTTGTTCAATATTACTTATCAATATATTTCTCATTTTCGAGATATAAAGCATCGAAGATTTAGCATTCTAGCCCCTTTTGGCTCCTAATTACGTACCATACGACATCATGATAAATACAAAAATCATGATAAATAGTTGTAAATGATTGAGATAAACATCTTTGCTTAGTAATGTATTACAAAATATTAACAACTAAAGAGTTATTGATTGAAAACTTTTGGCCCCTAATTTGAGTGCCCAGCCCCTTTTTCTTGATTTCATCTTGAAGCTCTTAAGATTTTGAACACTTTTTGTTCAATAACTATTCAGAGATTCTTTTTCGTTTTCGAGTTATTTGCAAAAGAACTATTTAGGGGCCAACCCTTCAACTCCCTAATGGGGACTTTTAGCGAAAAATGAAAGGTTGCATATTGTTCAGAACATGATTTTGAACATCTTTTGTTCAATATTACTTGTCAAAATATTTCTCACTTTCGAGATATAAAGCCTCAAAGATTTAGCATTCTGGCCCCCTTTGGCCCCTCATCGTGTATTATACGACATTAAAATTATAATATATAGTTGTAAAATTTGTGATAAACATTTTTGCTTCAGAAATGTATAACAAAATATTGACTGTTAAAGGGTTATCGAAAAAAGACTTTTAGCCCCTTTTGGCTCCTAATGTGATGAGTCAGCACTTTTTTCTTGATATCATTTTAAAGATTTTGTCATTCTGCACAAATTTTGTTCAGTATGTTTTAACAAAATAATTATACTTTAAAAGATATGATGCAAAATGTCTCCAAAAATCACTCATGATTCGTGTCCTAAATTTTGACCCCTACCGAGCTTCCATACTAAACACTTCAGGAAATTATCCTGACCCAGGTGCACCATGGCAACATGTCATCTAACATCACTGAAAATTTCATCGCTCTAGCTCAAGCCATTTTTGAGATCAATAACAGACAAGAAGGTCCTCTGAATTTTAATAAAAGGGCGATAACTCTAGACCGGAAGTACATATCCCTGAAAAAACCCACCGAAATTAACTTCAAATAACAACGCATCAACCCTGAAAATTTGGATAAAATCGAACGAGCTATCTCTGAGAAATAGCCTGCACAAATTTTGTAAGAAAAAAAAAGAATAACAACTAGAGGAAAGCTCGTTGCAAAGCAACGAGTAGGTCTTCCGTCCTGTTTGACCGGAATTAGCTTTTATTTTTAACAAAAATGAGAAATAACGCACCAGAATGGTTTGAATTCTCTAAAGCTATGTTAATAAATGAAAAAAATAACCATTTTTTGGTACTTCCGGTTTGACCGGAAGTGACGACGACGGACGGAAAATTAATTTTTCAGCTCCCAGAGACATATGTTACCCAAAAACTTGTCAAGAACGGCAAAAATACGCGTTTTCTGACTACTTCCGGTTTGGCCGGAAGTGACGACGCCGGACGTATTTTGACAACCTTAATAGATTAAGCTTGACATTTTGAACAATTTTGCTTCTTTGACGTATTACAAACCTCAATACGTTTTGAGATATAAGGATAAAACTTTCAGCCCCTCTAGACCCTTAATTTTAGGGGCCAGCCCCTTAACGTTGATATCCTTTGAAAGATCATGATATTCTAAACAACTTTTCTTCTATATGTTTTGATAAAATATTTACAGGTAAAAAGATACTGTTGAAAAGGTGTTTTACTTTTTGAAATTCTTGATAGACCATTTTTCGGTCCATAGCGACCGCCGACGTACGGCGTTTCCGGAAAAAGCTAAATACGAAAGGCACATCTACAGACATAGGTCTATCATGCCTGAAAGTTTCAAGTTTCTATCTCGACTTATTTTTCAGAAAAACTCTGGACAACACAACCCTTTAAAATTCACAAAATCGGAAATATCTCAGACCGGAAGTGACGTCGACAAAAAAGAAAAAAAAAGCATAAGGTTCAAGTGATGATACATAAGTCCTGAAAGTTTCATGAGAATCCATCTAATCGTTTTCGAGAAATCGCGTGCACAAAATCGGTAAGAAAAAAAACAATAATAAAAGTGAAAAAGAAACCTAAGAATAACAGAAAGGTCTTCCGCTGAAGACGGAAGACCTTAATAATAAAGGGAAAAAAGAAACCGAAGAATAATAGAAGGGTCTTCCGCTGAAGACGGAAGACCCTAAGAAACAGTAGAATCACTATAATGTCTTCCGTCTGAAACGGAAGACCTTAAAAAAAACCAGTTGAATCACTATAAGATCTTCCGTCTGAAACGGAAGACCTTAATAATAAATATGGACTCATTGCACGGTCAAAATACATTGATAATTACACAGGATAACAAATATTGACCGACGATACATCGAGTATATCAACCGAGGCCGCTAGATAGTTAGGTACCTTGTGTTATAATTATTGTATGGGTTTGAAATTTTTTGCTTGGTATCATGCGTGGAACCAAAAGTCATGATTTATATCAAATTTATTTACTTAGATGACAGCCACACCTATCCAAATGAAAATAAAATATATTGATATTTAATTATTTTTTTTTAAAGTTTAACTTAAAATAAACCTTCAAATTGAGTTCAAAAATACTGTCTCATTTTCTGTGTATTTTTTTATATCAGTATTGTAATTAGTATTTTTATCCTTCAGAATTTTACAGTCAATCTGATTGGTTTAGAACAGGTCACGTGCAGGGAGACATCTCGTGATGTCTCCCTCGTGTACAGGGGACAACTGTTATCTCCCTTCAGATGACAATGAAATAGCATAAGCGAGCATGCAGAGTTACAATTGTGTTGTCGCCCTTTGAATAAAACTACAGTGGTTTAAGCGAGATAACTCCTATATGTATAAAGCGCAATGGCTAAATATGCGGGATCGGTAAACAATAAATTCTAACGATGACGTCAAAGTTGTCTGTCGACATAATTTAAAAGTATTAAATCGGAGCAGAGGTTTGATTACTAGTTTGTATTATATCTAATTGATAAGTGTATATTCTTCAAGATAATAAAACTATTATGGACTGTTTAAAAGGGAAACATCACTAATTATCTGGTCTGAGTAGCGTTGGCTATTTAAACAGCTTAATTTAACAAGTAAAGGTTATTATCTGCTGATTGGAATTAAAGTAAAACGTGATAATTAAAATAATTAAATGACAAATAAGCTACTCGTAATTACTGAAATTGCCATGAACTGCACGTACATATAAACCTACCGTTGTCTATATTTTATAAAATTTCCAGATAAAACATGTAGATTATTGAAAAAATTATTCACTTTTTTTTAATTCACGGATTTATCAACACCGTTAATATAGCGAATATTAACACCGCGAGTTATTTTCCCCCTATACAGTAACTACGCAGTACAGTTAAGGTGCGCAATGGAAATTTCGGCTAAATTTTGTATTTAAAGTACGGGGCTACTCGTGTCAAACCGGAAGCCGGAATTACCGTTTTCGGTTTAAAAATTATGGTACATATAACATTAGCAAAAATGTAAACAACGTCTACAGAAATGTTGGAGGGGTGTATAAAGATGATTGAGGGTATTTTTGTGCAAGGATTGAGATTCATACAGTATGTAGCAAAAAATTGAATAGATTTAAAACACAAGCGCGAGGTCAAATGCCGGACATGCTTTTCAGATGCGGTATATTTTTGCCTAGGAGGTTACACTGATACTAGACGTTTATCGATTGCATTGGTACATCTCAGATATTTCCGATACATATGTACAGAAAACGTGGTGAATAATTTGCTATTATGTCATTGAATAAAACTTTTCGTTTGTTGTTTTTATTTATGCACAATTTGTATGCTGTGCTGATGGGATTTTCCTACTTTCGTTTTTGACGGCAAATTTTCTACATACGAACTCAGGTAATCAGTTATAATTAAAAACCAACAACACGTTTCTAATGATGTATTTGCAATTTCAGACATAATTTTGCTTGAAAGACATCGCTTATAATTTTTTCATAACTAGTAATAAGCATCCAGGAAAGTCAGATCATCAGTAGTGGACATGTTCACAGTACATAATGAATAAAGAATTAAATTGAGAATAAAATTTATGTTTGTAGTTAGGAAAGGGTGTGTAAATAATGATACAATTGTTCTTAAAAAGAATATTTCACTTTTTAGCTGATTTATAAATATCTTTGTCAACATAAAAGGCTTGAGCTATTGAACTGCGATGGGGGTGCCTGTCTGTTTTACCCCATATCTCGGTGAAAAAAAAGATGACCAATACATTTATTATGCCTATAAGATACTTCAAGCATTGGTTGCTATAATTTAAGACAAAAAAATCAGGGTAAACAAATTAATTATTCTAATAGAGAGCTTTCTTTGAGTTTTGAGCTCTGTTACTTTATTAGTGAAATGAGATTAATTATTCAATATTTTCTTAATTTTAAGCAGAAATGTGTACCATAGCCTGAAATTACTAAGTATTATCCTTATCCTTGTAATTTATGTTCAAAAGAATTTATTTGCCATGTGCTATGACATAAAATGTAGACAGTCTTTATAACAGTGATGATTTTGTTTTTTCTACAAGAGGGTACATGAGTGTTTCACACCCTATCTCAGTAAAAATATCGATTATCTTTGTACTTTTTGTGCTTTTGAAGTAGATAAAGTATCTATTTATGTAAATCAGGACAAAAATTGCACCACTATCCAATTAATTCTACGAGTAGGGACCTACCTTAAAAATGTATTCGTAATCGGGATGGCGATTATTTTTAGTACATTATTTATATCGGATAATTGTAATTATGATTAATAACTACATATCGAGGAACAATTATATTTTATATTTAGACTAGTCACGTGATGCGGCAGTCACGCGATTTTAGTACATTGACTTGAAGTATTGATGTTACATATAAATATCAATAGTGCAAGGGCATAACAAAGTTAAATTTCCAAGTTTAGTATATAAATATTTTCAACCTGTATCGTAGTTTCTAAAAAGTGCTGCGATCCTGTCTAAATTCTGCAATTTCATTGTTAAAATTATACTTGTATGACCGAATGCTATATTTTTTGCTGGTCCGCGGCATGAAATACTGATATAATTAAATTGTTTTTAAGATTTCATCAGGATCGCAGTACTTTTCAGATACCTTATTAGTTCTATAGTTGAAATGTAAAAGCTTACTTTGATCCATAGAGTGTATGCCCTTGCACTAGATCGATTTATTAAGACCCCCCACATTACCCTCCGATGTACTTGCATACAAATATACGGCAGTGTCAATTAAATACGTAATGTACAGGAAATATGTTAATAAAATAGCGAAGAAGACATTAAATGCAAGTTATTGTCCCATAGAATATCTGTAAATAATATTTTATTTAGTAAGAGAATACATATTTTGTTGAGAAAATACTACTTGATCTGTCTCTCACTGCATACAAACTACGTCACGTTGTGAGAAATGACGTCATATTGACAAGTGTAGAGCGATCAGTGCCTTGTTTATAACTTGTTATTTGGGATTTAACTAACGACAAAACAACACGCTGTAGTAAGTTTTTATGTAGTTTGATGATTTCTTACTGGTTAAATTAGCAGATAAACTCATTTTATAATATTTTAAAGAAATGTTGTATGACGTATATTGTGTATGATGTCATAGTCAAGTTTTCCCGTACAAATTAGGCTCCGCCTCCTTTTTGTAACCTTAACTGTGCTGCGTAGTGTAGTAGAGCTTGAACTATACGACTGTGAAATAGGAATGGCACTCATAGCAGAAGGAAGTAGTTGCGTCCATAGACCTTTGAACAGAATGGAAGACTGCAGGGCAGGTTCATAATGGGAGAAAACAGTGGGTATACGAATTTAAAACAATATGTAGTTTTTTTTATGATTTCAGAGAAAGGAAATGTACATTTCTTGTACATGTTAAAACTTATTAATAATAGTAATGGTTGTAAACAGATTAATCAGTCGGAAAGATGGTATCCGGTTATAAATAAATTTGTAAACATGGCGACATGTTTTGTGTTACATGTAGCACTACGACATGTTGTTTAAAGTTTTGCATAACAGCATGTTGAAAATAACGTGCTAGTGCATTATCACTTCATGCGAGCATATTTTTCCTAAGAGACTGTTACACTTTTACGAATTAACTTATCTGGACTTAATCATGGTATTGACCAACAAACTAGAAATAAATTGCTCCCCTACTCAAACGAACTGGGATGAAAGCTGTTTTAAGGACCTCCATCCTTAAAAGGACAAAATTCTCTACACTTAAATGTCCGTCAAGTACATAATATTCATATTATATTAAAGCATTTTATAGTGGAAAATGATTTCCCACGAGAAAGTTTCAAGAATTTCATTACATCTGTAATTAAGCAATAGTCAATAAACAAAGTTTGTATTGAAGTCAATGAGGAAAAGCGTTTTTTTTTTTAAAATGAAAACTCAAATAATTTGAATATCAAGGAATACTGCGATGGAAAGATGCATTGAAACATTAAAAATAGAATGACAATTGAAAAGAACTTTTTAACGGCTAATTATTTTTTATTGCTTTTTTAATTAATTAAAAAAGGGGGAGATAACTCGTACCAAAATTCACGGCCAAAAAATAGGACACAACCCACTTACACATGCTAATAGTAATAAATGGGAATTATGTCTAAATAAACTGAGTGTTTAATAGCTACATATCTGTTATGCATTCAATTTCATTGAATTTGTTCCTGTTGGGGATTCAATACCTTAAAGTTTTTTTTTTACTTCAACTGATGCATTTAATAACGGACTTTTGCTAAGACACTGACTTTTACAGTTGACGGTTGACTTGGAAATTCAAACCTGTGTTATGTATGGGTACAGAATTGATAATAGATCAGAAAACCTATCTGTTGGTCATACATGTAGGTATGCCTCTTCGTAAAAGTTCATAATTATGTTGTTTTCTCATGCTATTGACAAGCTTTTGCCTGTTACATGAACCCTAGCACTAGTCCACTGAATTGAAAAAAGCTGTATTTACATAAGATGTCAATGATAACTGAAGCATTCCTTTGGCAATGAAGTTTGCACTGATATTGCTTTTTCATATAAATGTAAAAGGGAATATTTGATGCACTACTAATTTTGGCGCTTTTGGTGCAAGAGCCCCTAAACGCCTTAAATTTATTGTGCGCTAACAGCTTTTTAAATATTTATTTAGTTTTTGTGTGTGTTCAAAGCTTTTACATAATTATGAACCAGAACATGCTATTACCTAATGTCGAAGGGTCGTTGGATGTTATATATATACTAGCCTTGCACATGGTAGGATAGATCGAGAGATTTCTGGCAAATTACAATTTAATCAAACTATTGTTACCCCGGCAGTTGTTAGCCGATTCGTATCATAATCATGTTTAAAGTTTGGCTTCTCGGCGTGTCAATCATTTATCGCTTTGAGGTAAACAATGCAATCAAGAATGGCGATTGATCTCACATACAATACCTGATTATGATTACTGTAAGAAACTAACTTTCTTTTGATTCATGCATTGCTTTATTATTTACAAAATGCGTATAAATACTCCATTTCTTTTATTTAAAATAAATATAAAATATTTTTTAATATTATGTCACATCCATGTGATTGCAACACCACGGTAAAGTTTACGAATGTTTCATTATACGAGTATAGTGTACAATTGTGTTACCATGTATTTCCAACAAAAAAGTCAAATACGGGTGTAGATTTAAAAAAGAATCACATCTATATATTTAAATGAAAAGTGCAAGCGCTAATATGTATTTGCGCCAATGCATTCCCTCTTGCTTTTGTGCTAAACTATGTATGCGCAAACATTTTCTCTCGTTTTACAGTAAAAGATAGTTATAATGTATTGTAATACTTATGAATAAGTTTTCAATGATAGGTTTTGTAAAAAAAATTTGGGCTATGAATGATGTACATTTTCCAGAGGAAATTGACCTTGACACCATACTCCAACATCCATCCACTTAAAATATCCATGAGATGAGTTAAATGCGCATTTTACATCGACAACATAACCTATATAGTATCAAGGTGAGGATAATGAACATTGGCCCTCAATTTACATGCAGAAAACTATCAAACGATCACGAGATTACCACATCTTCTGGAAATTTTCCAAAGAGCGCACGTGCTTGTAAACACCAAAGGTTGCTGATTAAATTCATTTAAAGGCAAAATCGTTGGCAACTATTTTTTCATATCAACAAATGCTGTGTGGGTAAGTGTGTCGTAACATACGTAATATAGTTTATATTTTCATTAAATTGTAAAGTGTCATATTATTTAACGAATTATACTTTGTTTTTTGTATATGTAATAAACTAGTGATCAATTATATGTTAATGATAAAATTTATTGACATTATCATAACAGTTTTTTTTTTATAAAGTTCAGAAATGTATAGCCAGTGTAGTAGGTCTAAATTAATGACAAGGATATGTAGCCAGACACAAATGCATATTTGCTTGACGGAATGTTCCTTAGGGTATTAACTAATGGAAGTTTCGATATAACCCATAATTTAAATTTGAAGAATCGTTTAAGGACAGATGATACAAACAATTTTTTTCTTTGGAAGAGACTTCATATCATGTCACAAGTTTAAAAAAGTGGATAATTCTTAGAATTTTTTCTCCTAAGAACATGAAAATGAAATAGACTTGGAAAATATTAGTTACATTTCATTATAATTACAAATATGGACAAAACGCTCTCAGTAAAGGTTTATAGATGAAAACAAATTTCAGAATATGTTACCTTGGTGCTAAAAGTGTAATTTAAACTTTAGAAAAATATACCAAGCCAGGTGAATTTTATTGAGAAAAGCAAAATGGTAAAAATTAGCCTATGTTTTACTGCTGATTATTTGTCATTTTGTATTTCTCCATAAAATCCACGTGGCTTGGTATATTTTTCTAAAGTTAATACTACACTTTTAGCACCAAGGTATTCTAAAAATTGTTTTCTCCTGTAAAACTCTTCTAACAAAAGGCAAAAGGGTTGAGGCTCAACAGGAAAATCATGAATTCCTAGCTAGGCTGACTTTATTATGTATCCCATAACATTGAAATACAAGACACAACAGAGTTCTTTTTCATATTTAGAATATTTTAGTGAAATACATACTTAGTATGATGAAAATTACAATGTACCAAGCGAACTTGATGGTAAACAAAACGACTTCTGCGTTTTTATCGTCCACTTCCCTTATTATGTAGCAAAGTACTATCAACACTTGCATATGGAGTTACTTTGTTACTACTTGATTCGATAAATAAGAGGAAGTTCTACAAAGGAACACTTGCTGAAACGACTTCCACAAAATAGGATAATGATTCTGGAAAATCACACTTGAAGTTAAAATTCGCTACGGTTGATACACTTTTTTGATTTCAATAAATCCATCGTTTAATTGGTCGAATATTGACTGACTTAATCATCTGTGAATTGACAAGGTGTGATTGATTGACAGGACATGATCGCTTTGAACACTCTAACAGCATATCCGTTTCTATTTTCAGAGGTCCGTGTTTTTTCTGCTCCTAAGTTGCAAAATTTGATTCCTTCTTTTTTGGCTCTACATTCTTTGAGAATATGAAGACATAGAGTACATGTGATTGCATAATTTATGATTATTAGGAAAGAGGGAGATTTAATAAAAGCATTTTACGGCAAATAACAAGATATGCAGTTGTTTAAAGATGGATGCACAATTTTAAGTGCTACAAATGAACAGATGAAATATCTTACACAAACAGAACTGCAATATATCCTAGAAAGGTTATTTAAAGAAATTACATAGAGATTATATTGCTTGAATTGCATATACTGACAAAATAAATTTTATCCGAAATCAAAACATGGCTATACAAAATTCTTGAAATGATTCAATGTTTTATTTGACATACATGTATACATATTGTTTAAAATTGATGTTACCTGTCTGCAAAAGATGCTCACTACATTGCTCCCAATCCCACCTCTGATGTTTGTGAGGTATGTGTTTGCTCCAATCCTATCTTCTTATGTTCAATCGACTTTGTAGCTTAATTACGGTTCGTTATCTCCACATATATCAGAGAAGCTATTAATTTGTCAAGTTAAATATGTGTTGTTTCTTTCTAGGCTGATACACAGTAGGACGTAAACTTTCGACATTTATATCAATCCAACCATGTCAGGAAAAGAGGCGCCAGAACTTAAGGGTAACTCAGAAGTTGTACTATATAACCGTGAGGATTCAAGTATTGGCATATCTGGAAACGATTCAAAAGATAAACAATCAGAGAATTCGGGAAAAGAAATTGGTAAGTATGAAAAATTAATTTTCAGTTATATCAAGGTTCAGTTTTATTTTACTTCATCAATTTGAAAACAAAGGAATAATGAAAAAAAATTACCAACAGTTTTAATTCTGATTCTAAATTGATTATTCAAGATCATTTATAAGAGTTTTTACTCATATTGAAACGAAAACAAATACCGACAGAAGTTTTCAAAATAAGACTATTTTTCAAAGTGTAAATTGGAGGTCTTTCATAGCAAATTGCTTAATTAAAAACACATATCTTTTCAAACTTGCTTTCACTGGGCAACATAACATATGTTATTTTTAACCATTTCTTTTCATTCTCTAAGTAGTGGAAATTCTAAGATATACTACAAATTGTACAGTCGTTTGTTGAACAACCATTTTTCGTCACAAGTGAACTACAAAGTGACGTCATTATTACATTATGACAACACAAACAAGGAAGAAAACTTTATTCAGCATATGCTATTTATAGACCTTGGATATGGCTATGTGTGTAACGAATTTCATTCTTATCTGAATTTTGGTTTTGTAGATTTAAGGAATCACTGTCTAGTTTTGAGAGTATGCCAGGGCATCAACAATAGTGGGAAACATGGTATAATTTGCATAACGGGCGAACTAGACAGTGATTCCTTATATTTCCACTTCATTGTGAAATAAAATTGTAGACTTAGACATTAAGAATGTAGACTAATCGATTTAAATTACACGAGGACTTCCATGCCAATTTCAATAGTCCTCGCACACTGACGTCAAACACAAAGGCAGCCGCACGAGATTTACATGCATATTTGGCCTCCTTAGCGTCAGACACAGAGACAGATGAGACAGATGCGCATGAGATTTGCATGCGTATTAGGCTTCCTTAGCTGCTGACCTATCGACCTGCCTAATTTACATTCCGGCAGAATTATCAGGAAATCAACTCCGCTTAATTTCAAAAGGTTATTATAGAGAAAAAAAAATTAGAAATGGAAATATATAGAGATAAATAGCGAAATTTTTTATTACCCCTCTGTTACAAGGCACTTTAAAAAATTATGCACTTTGAAAAAAAGTGCGTTAAATTTGGGACAAAGTTTACGCTATTGATTTTTTTTCAAAGTGCATTAGTATCGACCATATGAACGCACTTTGAAAAAAAATGTAAAGATTGATCAATATTCCTACAAATAATTATAATCGGTATGTTAAATAACAGATCCTGGTTTGATAACTTTTTTATTATAAAAGTCACTTCAAAACCTGAGATATTGACGTATTAAATATTTGAGGTTTTGATAAAATGAAAGGGAAAAATAAAGGGTCTCGAAAAAAAATAATGACGATTGTTAAAGATCAGTAATTCGTTTCTTTTTTTTTTTAATTCTAGTCTTTGATAAGTAGATGTAAAGTTGTAAAGGGGGCACTAACAGTGGACAGCTTTAAGCAACTTAGAATTATCATTATAAAAAGGGGGCAATTTATGTGTTCAAAACTATGAAAATTCTTTCTCTCTCATACATTTTACTGTACTTAAAAATATCTGGTTTTCATCTGTTTTAATTAACTCATTTAATATTGAAAGTTTTCAACGTCATACCAGTTAGGTAAATACATAATTATATGAATGTTTTGAGTGTAGCATAGACCTCGAGAGTGGGCAAAAGTCCAGGGAAGGGGTGGGGGGGGGGGGGGGGGCTAAGCCCACCACTTATTTTGGAAAGATATATACATCGTATAAGCATTGAAAATGCAACTTACCCTTTTTTGGTTTATTGCTCCCCCCCCCCCCCCCCCCCCCCGTTTGTTACCGACACCAATGTATTGGAAAGATAAAGATTTGGACTGAGGGATCTTATACCCGTCTTCTCCTCTTTTCGACGGGTGTAAATCAATCTATTTATAAGGTTAGGGTTAGTTTTTCCATTACTTTTTCCATTACTAAAATGATTTTTTTTCAAAGTCCGTTAAGAGTCTCCATGATAAAATTTATTTATGTAGACTCTTAACCCACTTTGAAAATTCTTTTCAAAGTGCGTTGAGATGGTCCCAAATTTAACGCACTTTGAAAAAAAATTTCAGAGTGCGTAATTTTTTCAAAATGCTTTGTCACACCCCTCGTATATGGTCTTTTCCGGGAGACCGTTCTCCATGTCGCGCAGTGAATTTGAATCTGCTTTGTTATATCCCCAGTTGAACCAGTTTTTAACCGTCCCCTCAGAGTGAAAGCTTGTTTTTTCCCTCTAAGAAAAGTTGTATCACTTTGGTAGCCCAGTATCTAGGGAATGACCCATTGCTGACTAATCTCCCCTAGCCTGCAAAACTTGAAATTTGACATGCATAGATGTATAAAAACTTTAAACCAAAAGTGAAATTGAGTTGTAATACTGTATTTACACAAATCTCACACCAATGTCTGAGCCATATATGCCTGTGAATTTCACCTGCCCAAATTGTTTTTATTTGTTACTTGTTCAGGAAAACGTCTTTCAATATTGCTTTTGAACGAGTCTGATCTAAAACGGTTTGATGAAGTAATAAAATTGAATAAGAATTGAAATTTTCTGGAGTGTCTTTTCTTTGAATTTCATTTCTCGTAAATTATTCTTCTAGAGTGTCTTTACACTGAAATTCATTTTTGGTACATTATTTTTCTAGAGTGTTTTTTAAGTTGTCTATAGCCTTGATAAATTTTAACCTTAAAATATCATGAAATTTTGAAGAATTGGAATAAAAAGATTACATTGGTTTTAAACCATTTTAATCAAAGTTTCAAGGTTTTAACAACAGTTTATTAAAATTCCAACGTTTTCGCTAAAGAAAATCAAGGTTCCAAAGTTTTCACTACAGTAAACCAAAGTTCCAAAGTTCTTTAGTACTATTGATATTTTACTATATTATTTTTTTTTGTCATGGATATCATCAGTAAATTACCAGATGAGTCTTGTCAGTCAATATAGTTAAGTGTAATAAATCCCTTTAAACTAAGTAAGAAAATATTATTTTATTTTGGAATAAGAATTAAAAATAATATTCATTGCATATATGAATAAAGCTGTATCTATATTGTTTTTTTCCAATCCTTTAGCGATACAATTTTTCCATATCCCGGTGAGATTGAAATAAAAATACACACATGTTTCATATTTGGATATTTTACTTGAATAGTACATAAATGGAAATCTCACAACAAAGTTTTATGAAATACGAGATGACTTTAACTTTAAAATAGTCATCTTCACTTACAAATGTACTTGTGTTTCATTTTATATTTTCATCCACTACATAAGGGGTTTATATCTCTCGGTTGATTCGATACGTAAGAACATGCTCTATGGTTGTACAATTTTAAAACTAGGTAATATATTGACAGACAAGTTTATGAAACAAGAATATCAGAAGTCTCGTTTAAAGTTGTTATCATTTCATAAGTTCAATGGTCGATACAATGATCTTGTCAGCACACACAGTTTTTCGTTTAGTCAATTAAGTAAATTTTTAAATGCTGACTGACGTTTTTTCGTTCTTGTTAGGTCATTATTTACACACTGAATTGTCAATGGGTTTTCGCGTTATTTTGCGATCATGACAAGGATCACAATCCGGCAGAGGATTGTACATGTAACTTCTCCATGACACCTGATTTCATGTTTTGGAGGTCTGTGTTTGACTTCTCTTAATATACATGCAAACAGTTGTCTGTCAGATATGCAGAAATGTAGATAATACTATGCCATTATAGATTCTTTTGGTGTTGAATATGGTTTGTTACTCACCAGAAAAATATTCATTTAGTCCGAGTGTAAATAAACAAGACACAATTGAAGGCTGCAGGACGACACCATTTGGCATTTTCATTTACGAACATCCGTCGTTGAAAAAAAATGTCCAGAATACAGTTTGTCACCTCCGTGTTTTCCTTTCCAATTTTGGTAATGTGTAAGTATAAATATTTTTCTTGTTTAGACACGTAGCTAATTGCGACCGTTGCAACCATTGTTTACAACGTTGTTGAGGTGTTGATTGTGACGTCACAATTCCGCTGCACGCATAATGACCCTCCGGCCTCAAATCCATTAAATATGTACTGTAATGAACTGTTTGCGCTTGTTTGAAAATATAGGGGATAAAAATAGACTATATAATAATATAAGATATTGCCTAAATAAAGTTTACTTTGATTAAATATTTATGAAATATTTATGTTTCATATTTATCAATATAGAATAATTTCTTTCTCATTTTTTTAAGCGCTAAACGGGCATGCGCAAGCGCTGACTAGGTTGTCTTCAGATTTAACGATGATTTGCATAATCTTTTTATCAACGACCTTTACCGGCCATATGTACGGCCGCGTTCAGTACCATAGTTATTAGTAAACTTAAGCGTTTAATGCTACATCAACTCAATCGTTTTGAAAACACAGCTCGTCTATCTGAAAATTGTTAATTCTATAATACATTATCATATGCATTTCATTTATAACTATATATGTGAAAAAAGCATGCCGAAATTAAATGTGTGAGATTTTACGTTTAAATAAAAAAAAATTATTCATTTAGTATATCTAACATTGATATAAATTTAATTTTATCGTAGAAACCTGGACCCACAATGCAATACAAGGAACCTTGTTGTCCGGACGGGTAACTGTGTTACTGCACTATAATGCGACAAACAAAGAAAGGTTATAAAAGTAACTCACTTGTTTAAAAAAAAAATTGCACAGTGATGGTAAATTATATTATCTTTGAAAATTTTATTTTTGTATATTTGAAAACTTTGTTATAGTAATACAACTTACATTCGATGTAATTTGATGTAACAGTCGAGTCAATCAAGAGCTGGGATTATTTCAATTAAACAACTGAGTTTGTCGCCCCCCCCCCCTTTTTTTACAGCTGCGCCGTCAAAATATTACAAATGCAATAAGGAATTTAACTTCTGATAAATTTCAAATTCAAGTCATGCTTTGCTCTTCCCAGTACTTTCAGTACTTTGATTTGTATAAGGCCTATTCAAACAGGTTGGTATTTCGAGAGCGGGAAGGGGGACGCTTCCCACCCCCACTTTTTGGAAGAATAGTCTTGCTATAGTTTAAATGTAAAAAAAAATCATTTATTGGATGCTTAATCCCGGAACACTTTTTCACGGTACGGTAAAACTCTTGCAAAATGTATTGCTTTTAAATAAGATTTTATCAGTTTAATTTATTATCGGTTGGGTTGTCTTGTTTTTGTTTGATCGACAATATTTTAAGAGGCTCTGCAACTGTCCCCTTTAGAAGCACGGGCCAGTCAAAGGCATAATAATGTTTATTCAAATGTCGTTAAAACGCCTTTTAGGAGGCGTAATGCCTTTTGAAAAGGTGTATTAATTGCCTTTTTTCTCCATATATTGAATCAAGAGGCTTTGGTATTTATTAAACTATGCTACAAAAATACTGTGGGTGATCACTCTTTCAAGGAGCATTTTCAAATGGTAGAAAGTTATCTGTAGAAAAATGATACATGTCTAAATAATGATTTGATAATATATGTACTTATTTAAGGAGGCTCATTACACCACTTTTTGATGACGTACTACACAAAAAATAAACCTTCATTGTGTCGACCGAATTGCTCAGGGGACGAGTTGTATAGATATCTCTATAATATGACCCTGACCTTTAAAACGCTTTAAAAATAGATGAAACATGTGGTGTTGTAAACAGTGAAAACAAAGTAACGGATTCATTATGCATAAACCAAGAAGAATTGCTTTTAGGCAGAAACAAAAGAAAGCAACAGTCAAATCTTCGCCAAACAAGTATTGTCAATTTCATAGCCATACATGCAGTGAACTCTATCAATCACTAACATGTATGTATGGAGGAAATTCGAGTTAAAATCTACAACCTTGTTGAAATTAAAATTTTGTTTTATTGCGCTATTTACTGTGTTGGTGTTAATTAATATATTTGTTTTATTGATTTAAATGTATACTCTGGCAATTTAAAGCTTTATTCTGAATTTTAGATGTAATGTCAAACGTTCCATAGTGTTTTGAGTCTTGGCTAATTAGGAAAGATAACTCTTGAAAGTGGACTTTTTATACCAATTATTTTTTAAATTCGATTTTTCATTTTCTTTAAACTTTCTTCATTCAATTTGACACATGTAATTCATTAAAATACATCCCTTGTCTCTTCAGAACACATTTTTTAAATGTTTTATGCATAGATTAAAAAGATAATGACATTAATTGTTTTCTAGGAGAAAATTATTTTTTCTAATAAATTTATTATTAGGTATTATGAGGTGTTTTCACTGTGTGTGCTTGTCTTTAGAAGATGCCCATCATTTGACACTGAAAGTTCTGAAATTCTGTGAATAATAAACATGAAATAAAATATTTTACTAAATAAAACAAAAACTATAAAAATCTTTAAAGAATATTTATGATATCAATACCCCCATCTGGATATTTGACATCTACATAATAAGTGGTGCTGTATTGAAATCTAAAATCTAAAATAAACTGTGGATGTAATGAGCCACCTTAACCCGTGAAAAAAGAGTAACAAAACATAAAAGCAATAATTTTCAATCATTTTATAAACAAGTCATTCTTTAAATCTTAGATATACTTAAAAAATTACAGCATGACAACAGATACATGATCTAAATGTTGTATTTAGACCGATCCTCTGATCTTCATAATTTTAATCATGCCAGGAAAGTCATTCAGGTAAGAAATCGAACCTAACCCAAACTAAATAAAACACATGTACCCCCTTCTCCTATATGAAGATAATAGAAGTGTCTATATCTTGCTAAAGGAAAACCAGAATATGTGTCGTGTCAAGCAAGCAAGTGTTTAGCAAAACTTTACCAACTAAAATAAGCAAATAAATGATCAATTCTTTCGAATTCATCTAAGAATACAACCGACGTAAGTACGGTAGACGGACGGTACAATGAAACGGTTCGTTGTGTACTGATATTAGTTATTAGTAGAGACAGGCTGTAAAGGGACCGTAAAATGTAGAGAGGAGGGGGAAGGGCCACCCTTTTTTCTGAGTAAAATATTTTGCCCTAATAGTTAATATTCCAATAGATGCTAGTCTACCCTTTCTATACTGTAAGATCGAACTGTTGTTATTTTCACCCAATCACCATTTTGCTTGTCGGATTCTTTCGGAAAGATGTCAAATAAAGGTCCCAAGCACGTCAAATTGGATATCTGGAGCTTTAAGAAGTGACCATGACAGAAAAACATGGAAAACACCGGTGATTACTAAATTCTATAAAACAATGGCATACAAAAATGTTTTTGTAAGTATTTGAAGGAAAGCATTCGCAGCCATTTCTAAATTTATATCATTAAAGCGTGCGATTGCTACATTTATATAACAGTGTTGCATTATGTATGTCCTATGCCTAAATAGTAAGCAGGGTTTGACACATGGTGAGTGGATCTATGTGTAAAACCCTGCATACTATTTAGCCATTGTGCATGCATGATGCAACACTATTGTTTTTATTATGCTGACTGTTATAATTATTTATGCGGCAATTTGACTTTTTCCTGATATATCGGTGCTAATACGGCGCACTTGCAAGGACTCAATCAAAATCTTAATGCTAAAATGGTTGCATACATAGTTTTTTTGGGGACATCAGCGTGTTATTTTCTCTGAATAAACCAGGATTTTTCTGTCCCAAAGCGACTCATCTATATTTTCTTTTTTTAGTACCACAGATTTGTTTGCATACGTCAATTTTCATTGATTGTTTTCTATTACATCCTTTAATCAAACGTTATATAAAAAAACGTTTTAATGACTCCATGATATCAGTTAATATAACAATCTGTAAGTAATTAGTTTGAAAATTTGTTGTATAAACTTATCTGAAGTTCCTAAGAAAAATATAACTGTTTAAAAAAAAAAAATAATTGTCTATTTTCTCCTTCTTGTTTCAATTGTATAAATTAATATAAGTTTATATATTTCAAAAAAATCCGCCAATCAGTGATCGTTTCTGTGGCGTAATCAATAACGCATCGAACTGACATCCTCATGGTCGTGAGTTCGATACCATTCGTGAGCTTGAAGAATTTTATTCAGTAAATAATTATGTACACTATTTCGGCAAAGTATGCTTAAACTATATAAATTCTTAGAACACTATGCAAGAATAGTAGGGTAAGGGTTATATAGAGAGAAACTTACAAGAAGTATAATAATTAATAATATAAGAGAAATTATCATAAACTGCCGACTTTATTTCCTTGTTTGATTTGACGTCGATGTTGCCCTGCATTTGTGAGGCTTAATAACGAAACGATTTTATCTAGGCGGCGATTTTAATAGCATTATCAGTTAAGAGTTTCTCCTAATAATGCAAAACATAATGGCATTTCATGTAAGCGTTGCAGTTTTCAATGATATTTGTATCATTAAGCGATCTTGTATCATTAGAGGCTGCTACATGGCTTTACAACACGAAGGCAGCGAAATTTTTTTTACGCTTCGTGACCTTATTTTTTGCAACATGCCTGTCCTTCTAGTTTTATTTCGGTAGATTGACTTTGAAAATATGTTTCATTTGGTTCTCGATTATATTGTGTTATCCGTTTACGTAAAATCAATTAAAACTCTCAAGAATATTTAACAAAGATCGCTCGAATCATCGCCGATATCAAAGTATGGTAATACAAATGGAAATGCAAATAATTCTTATATTTTATTTTTTAATGCTTTCCTATCTCTTTTCTGACATGTTTTCAAGAACACCCTTTTTACAGATATTTATTTAAAATTGATAGTATAAGCAGAATTTTTAGCAAAGATTCAATTTTGCCATTATAAGTAAAATTTAATATAGCTAAAAATTAATTAAGTTTAAGTTGTAATATCGTCTATAGTAGGCATTTTAAAATCTCAAAAATAACCTTTCGCTTAACGTGAATTGCCAAATTTTAAAGATAAAACGCTAAATTTGCGTCTGGCTAAAATTTCCAATCATGAGGTTTATTTATTTTCTCTTTTTATTTGTTTATTTCAGAAGTTGGGTCATTTAAGTCCAAAGAAGAAAAAAATTGTCTTCAATATTTCCTGGGTATTTGTATCGCAGAGAAAGCATTGAGAATGTGGTTTGATACCGTCATTCCACCAGATCAACTAGGAAATCATATAAAAAAGCATAAAGATAAGCTAAAGGAGAAGTGCAAAGATGAACAACAGCTATCTATTTTATTTCCAGTTCAGAATATTAAGAATATAAAGAGTTCTTGCACTCTTTTTCATAAGAAACACAATCATTACAGATCTGTTTAGTTTTCACTCTTAAGACATATATCTTTAATAGAGTGCATATATTTCACTTCTTTTTATTCAAATATCCTAAGCTAAGAGTAACTGCCTCTGGTAATTTGCTACTCAGTCTTAACTAACATTGATAACAATTTTCACCTACATTGCTATACATTTAATAAAATGTACACGTAATAAAAATTATGTCATTTTTTTAAATAAAAAGTTCTGGGTAAAAATTTGAAGATGGATTTTTTTTCTCAATCTATCTGACTTTAGATGGTATGTGTGTTCCTTTACAATTTTTTTTTATCATAGATTGCGGTCTAATTTTGCTTCTAAAGATTTATGCTTTCTGTAATTAAACTCTTCAGTCTTACTATGTGATCAATTTTACTTTCGATTGTCACAACTCCTTTCTTAGGCGTTATTTGTTTAAAACAATGATCGAAAAATCTTTACCATTGCGTTTGATACATTCCCATTTTTATATCGAATTATCTATTTATCAATGATACATCTCGTCCCTTTTTATATTATTCATTCCAAGTGAGACCCATTTCATTTAGCAGTATCCTGGACATAGTGCGACAGCGCGATGACGATCATGCGATGGCGCGACAGTGATGTTTTAAAAAGAACTGAAATTTGATTCTGCAAGTAGTTACTAAACTCTTATATTGTTTAAAAAATTTAAAAAAAAAATAGCTTTTTTTATAATCAATGATTTTAAAATAATTAAAAATTAGATACATAGAAAAAACAATTTTTATGCAGCACAGTTACATGTAAGGTGACAAAAGGGATTCATAAGGTCGGATTCGGACTATGATGACGTTTCACATCCTGATGCAGAATCGGTCTACATTGTGTTACGCATAGAACAGATAAACTCAGCTATAATTTTCTGTGTAGTAATACGGGTTTTTTTTTGCTGCCTTGAGCCCTGCTTTGGCTGATTCTAATTGTAACTCTTTTTATGCTTTCGAATTTTTTCGGCCACTCTACTTTTGATTTTTCCTAACATATTCCTCCCAGGCCAATCTGAAGCTTTTGTGTTTTCTGTATTTGATCAGTAAATTTCAAACCCATCATCAGTAGATGATTCACATGATTCGTTCCACTGATCATATACTTTAACTTGTTTGGCGGACAGGTCATCTGTTACGTCTTGAATGGAATCGTCTAAGTCTCAATATCTTAAAGCATTTGAAGATTGGATGTGTGCTCTGTTGGTTTATATTACATTCTAAAAATGATCACTTAGGTCGCAGGGGGGGAAATTGACAAAATACTATTTTGATCGCGAAAAGCTTCAACATTTTCTTGTTCATTTAAAGATAAGCTGTTTTTTGTATATTTCATGTATGTCATGTACGCTAGCATTGAGTACAGGTGATCTAACGTTAAGTTTTCGGTTGTTCATTGTGAAACAGTAAGCAATCACAGACTTGTGCAGTTTCATCAACTTGTTTGTCAATAGATTTGCCTGGTTTAAAAATGCATCGATGATTGTTTCCTTTACATTTTAGAAAACCGTCCAGTGACATCAACAACATTTGACGCAGCGACAATTTATCAGATCATAAGGCATACAACAGAAAATATACAACCAAGCAACTCATGGGGGACATTTCCTGATTCTGGGGATGTGAAACCAACTGACGATCTGGAGCGAGTACGGATCTGTCTTAATTCCTTTCGTCACCGGAAGTCAATCAACGACGAAGAATTTAAAAATAAATGGAAAGAATTGAAGGAGGTAGGACATTTTAACCGTAAGTCGAATTGAACACTAATGCGATGTTCCGATTATCGTATGCTGTACGATAATTCATAATTATGTTTCTCGCCACCAGAATTAAAGATGGGATCTCTGGTAATGGATATTGGAAAACACAGGGGTTTTTCAACTGCAAGGTTTTAATGAAAATATACAGCTAAAACTATGGAGTCCGGATAGGATCATGCAGTTCACAATCGCGTCACCGCACCATCGAGGTTTAGGTTGATATTGCGATGGCGCGAAATTGCGATGACGATAAAAATATGGTGCGACAGCGCGATGCATATGACGATCATGCGATGGCGCGACAATGAAGTTTTAAAAAGAACTGAAATTTGATTCTGCAAGTGGTTACTAAACTAATACTAACCTGTGCAATTCTAAGTAAGATATTCTAAAAAAACATAGGTTTTGAAAAATTTTAGTATCGTTTGAGTAGCAATTTTAGGGAGGATTCACTTTTGTTATGTTTAGCTAGGTTGTTGAGATTGCTTAAAGTAAATTTTGCATGCAATTTATTAATCGTTATTTTTTGTCATTTCTTAACAATCTTAAGATGCTTTACAAATACATATTCTATATTAAAGCATCCGGAATTTGGCAATAAAGGCGCTTTTGCTTTACTGTTTTTCTTCGTGCTTCTTTTTAATGTTTACAATAAACTACAAGAGGCAACCACTGTGAATTCATGAGAAAGACTGAACCACTTTATTTTCAAATTAAGCTTCTTAGTTTTCTATTCATTTCTTAATAAAACAATTTTGCTTTTTGAAATTGATGGTACATGTATAAGAGGACAAGTTAAAAAACGAGACTCAATTAGGGAAAAAATTAGCTATAAAGAAACGCAATTTGAGATCTCTTCGTATGGCTGTGCACAATATTCTGGACATCTTATTCAGAGCTGAGCAAATACTGTAAACCAACTTTTATTCGCGACAACTTTATTTCGCGGTTTACCAAGTGTAAACTAGTTAGCGACGACTTATTTTCGCGATCAAGCCTTTTTCAATTTATTTCAAATGGACAGAGAAACGTTAAGTACCGGTTCGCGGCGAGAAATATTCGCGATGACGAGGCTGTCGCGAACTTCGCAAAAATTTCTCGCACGCGATTAAAAGTTGGTTTACAGTATTATATTATAAAAAATGAATTGTTTGCTGAAAGATGAAAGTGTGTCAAACCAAAATAAAAGGATAACACCAATAAAAGAACTTTCCTTTTGAAGTCTGCAAGTTGGTACAATCACATGCATAAGCCCGTTATAAAAATCCGTCTGCACAGCTGTTCTTGATGCGTCATGATGAACGTCAAAAATTTACAATTCAATTCTGCAATTCTTTTATTTTCGTTTATTGATTTCATGGTAGGTTGATGAAATATTGTTTTCAATATTCATGTTGATTGATGAGTACCGCGCTTGTAGGTCAATTATAAGGAGCTCAGATTAAACAATCATTAATCAATGTAGGGTAACTGTGTATTTTGGCATGAAATTCAACGATATTCCACATTGTGACGTTCATTAAAAATCACAATTTCACGCCCTCCTTTTCTAGTTTTGGCATTTTAAAAGCCGAAATTTTAACCATCTTAAACTTTAAAAAGAAGTTTTCACATAGAATGAAAATATAATCTTTTGAATAAAATGCTTTTAAAGGAGTTTTTTTTATAAATTTTAAAGAAAGTTTACTATGTTTACTCTAATTTTAATAGTGACATTTATGTGCATGTTCTCCTTCATATACCTATACTGCTATCGCAACTTATCTTTTTATTTTAAGTTTGAAACACAACAAAATAAACAAGAATTAACACAGAAGTGTAATTATTTAAATTAAGGTCACCAGAAAACTTGCTGGGGGTCAGCTGGACGGAGAAATAGATTCCTTACAAAACAAAGATTTAGATCAATCAGCCGTTAAAGAAAGCCTTGCAGATTTGAAGAAAAGACTCAAAAATTTAGAAAAACGCGTAGATGATCATATTCCACAGAACATAAGAGGTAAGGTTTCCTCGGGTTATGTTCTTATTTGTACTGCAATTTATTTCAATCGCCATTTATAAGTTTTCGAGACTTGTTTAGATTAAAAACAATAAATAAAACAAATAGCCTGTATAAAAAACTGATAGAAATTAAGTAAAGTGGTTCATTAAAAATATTGCAAACAATCTGGCCTTTCAAAAAATCATAATATTACAGATTTTAGACAGGGCGCAACATCATCAAAGTAGAAATATAAATGTTCGTAATTTTATTGATATTTTTAAACCTGAAAGTTTAATGAAAAATCTAGAAAGCCGTAATCGTGAAAAACCTAATTAAAAAGCTCTCATTGTATTAACACGAGCCTTTCTAATTTCTAAATAAAAATGGAATTGAATTCTAAAAAAAAAAATAGCATGTTTCGCTGAAGACGCCAGACGACAATTATTAGAAACAAAACTAATTTTGTGTCGAATTAAATTCTAAATTCTAAATCATTTCTAATTAAATTCTAAAAAAAAGTATAGAAGCACCCTAACAAAAAAAATACTATAGTTAACCATAGTTAACTATAGTTTACTATAGTTAACTATAGTGATAACTTTGACACTTTAAAAACTTTGATTTACTATAGTGATAACTTTGACACTTTGAAAAACTTTGACGAAAACTTTGACACTTTGAAAAACTTTGGCGAAAACTTTGACACTTTGAAAAACTTTGGCGAAAACTTTGACACTTTGAAAAACTTTGGCGAAAACTTTTACAATTTGGAAAACTTTGAAGAAAACTTTGACAATTTGAAAAACTTTGATGAAAACTTTTATACTTTGAAAAACTTTGGCGAAAACTTTGACTTTTTGAAAAACTTTGACGAAAACTTTGACACTTTGAAAAACTTTGGCGAAAACTTTGACACTTTGAAAAACTTTGACGAAAACTTTGACACTTTGATTTACTATAGTTAACTATAGTTAACTATAGTTAACTATAGTATTTTTTTGTTAGGGCAGCTTTGAGTTTTCATTACAAGGGCGTTTTTAAATCATGAATTACTTTCTAGAATTATTAAGGTAAGTCACTCCTGAAATTTGTTATATCAAGGATTTTTTGAGAAGTATATTTTGGATAAGTACTCATAAAGTGTAACTCAAAATCGCAAAGAAAATAGGGGGTCAGTGTGCATCCTACTGATCTACGGTACATTTAAGTTGACCTTTTTGCACTTAAATTTCATCTCTTTGGTTAATTACTTTAAGGAGGAATGCCACACCAACTTTTTATTTTATAGATCTCTGAGTCAACCTTTTTAAACAATGGTTTCAGCATTGAAAGGCCGACATTAGCTCTTAATTATTTTATATGAATTTTTTTGTATTTTTTCAAAGAAAACGAAAAAATCAATTACATCCAAATTAGGTGCTCCCTTGTAAAATTTTTGCTGTAAATGAATGCATCACATAAATACCTAATAAAATATGTAAAGAAAGTCTGATTAGACTTTTTGAATTTTTTTATAAAAAAATATTTATGAAAATAAAACATATAATTTGTGAATATTTTTTAAACTTGTGGTTAAAATCTTCTTAAAACCAGCCACAACTGGGGAGAACATGTTAATTAATCATATTTATAAAAGAAATTGAAACGAAGAAGCCAAATTTTAGAGAAATTATTTTTTTTAATTTTGGCCAATCCCGATCAAAATTAAACCGATCCCGACCATAATTGTACAATTATTGGAAAAAAATAACATTTTCCTAAGAACACTAGTCTGATTAGGTGTTATAAGGGTTAAAACATTAAAGAACCTGACAATAAAATAGATTTATTCATAGTAAATACATGAAGAGGCAATAAATTAGCATTTTTTTCATTTTGTGTTATTTTTGATCGGGATCAGTTTAATTTTGATCGGGTTAGGTCCAAATATTAAAAAAATTAATTTCTCTAAAATTTCTCAATTTCGTTTCAATTTCTTTTAAAAATATGATTGACAAACATGTTGTCCTTAGTTGTGACTAGTTTTATGGTGTTTTTAACCATAGGTTTAAAAAATATTTACAAATAACGTGTTTTATTTTCATAAGTAATTTTTTTATAAAAAAAATCAAAAACTTTAACCAGACTTTCTTTTCAAAATTTATTAGGTATTCATGTGATGCGTTCATTTACATGAAAATTTTTACAAGAAAGCACCTAATTTGGATGTAAATAATTTTTTTCATTTTATTTGAAAAAATACAAAAAAAAAATCATATAAAATAATTAAGAGCTAATATCGGCATGTCAATGCTGAAACCATTGTTTAGAAAGGACGACTCAGAGATCCATAAAATAAAAATAAAATAAAAAAAATGGTGTGGCATTCTACCTTAACCCTTATTATATTTGATTAGATGTAAGCATGGCAATAAATATAATCTTATTTTACGTAAAATAGTTTGAATAATATTTATCATTAAACAAATCTTGCAAATTAATGCGCGTAAATTATTGTGTGACCTTTTTGCACTAAAAAATAACATATTTGGGGTATTAAAAAACTTCATAGACAATAAAAATTTTTCTTATATCAAACTTTTTACGACTTGAATGCTGATCAGTCACAAGTGTCGAGTAGTTTAAAATAATGAAAGAAAAAGGTGGGGTCAGTGTTGTTAATTTTGAAATATTTGTCAAAATATGTGATTTTCAGGCAAAAAATGGTGTAAATTTGACCTTAACTTCCTAATATATTTTCATTTTTTGGAAAAGTTTGTTGAGGGAAGGTGTAAAACTTAGTCTAAAAATATAAATTAAGACCTATATTAAATATTTTTAGAAATATCAAAACGGAAAATATTCTTCGAGTAAAAGTATGTGAGGCTAAATTTCCATTACATTAAATTTTATAAATGTGCAGATTTGCAGAATTTTCTGCTAAATATCCTTCCACCAAAAGAAATAGTCCCTCATAAATCTTGCTTCTTTGTAGATTTTTGAGCAGTTTTTTCATTGAATGTTAAAAAATTTACATTATTGAATTTAAATATGTTATAAAAATTGAATTTTGATAAGTAATTTTGAAGTAAAAGCTTCTGCGTGAACTTTTCTAAAAAGCTGACGAGTGACTTACCTTAAGCACTCAGTATTCCACTGCATAATTTCTTCCAGAGAAACATGATAAAATACTAGAGGAATGGGAAAAGGTCGATGAAGTCTTTTTTACAACTCCTGCTTACCAATCAGTCCATGATAAAATCAAATCCTTGCCTTATGTGACAGTGTCTGGCGGTCCTGGTAGAGGAAAAACATTTCTCATTCGTCATGTTGCGTTGGAGCTTGCAAAAGAGGAATATGAAATTGTTCCGGTGTCATCACTAGCAGAAATCACTACGTATGGAAACTTAAATGTCAAACAATTATTTGTTATAGATGATGTATTAGGCGTATTTGATTTGAATAGAGATGTACCACAGGATCTAAATAGACGGTCTGAAAGTATTATGAGCTTCTTAGATTCAGGTTCAAAACTACTGATGAGTTGCAGGTCTGTTGTATTGCATGAGTCAAAACCATGTTTTGTTACACAAGCCAATCATGTTGTAAATCTAGATGACAAGCAAAATGAGTTAAACGAGAAAGATATGGAAAGCATGCTTGTAAAGCACTGCAAGTTTCAAAACATAGTTGAAGATAACTTTAGAAATTTAAAACTACCTAGCAATATGCCAATGTTCCCACTGTTGTGCAGATTATTTTCATTAGACAAAACATATCAGGAAATGGGGGAAAAGTTTTTTTTTCATCCATTCCAGTGCATATTACCGGAGCTTGATAAAATGAAAATACTAAACAAAATACATTATGCAGGCTTGGTGTACTGTGTCATTAAAGGAAATTGCGTTTGTCCAAAAGCATTAGATAGTGAATGTCTTGAAGAAGTATATGACTGCTGTGGATTAGATAGGTCAACATCTCATTCTACACTTATTGAAAAAATGGCTTTTCTGAAAGGATCTTATCTCATACAGGACGCAGAGGGTAGATATTCTTTCATTGATGACAGCTTGTTCGAAATTATTGCAGTTCACTTTGGAAGTTGTTTTCAAGACTGTTTTATTAAACGTTGTACGTCTAGTTCTATTTATAAACTATTGACACATTGTGAGAAGGGTTCAAGAAGCAGTGAAAATCTCATTCCTGTTGAAAAGGATCACTTTTCTGTTTTAATAGACCGCATATTTTGGGACATAAAACATTTCAATCTGTCTGAAGTATTTAGTGGAATAGACAGTTTTTCGCAGGATGACTTATTTGTTTCAAGGTTTGCCGAAATTTTGAGGACGTTTTCTTTACCTGAAATCAAACAAATCTTTCTCAACAAACAGACTTGTGCAAACTTAAATGAAAAAAATAAAAATATTTTTAAAGAAATGCTTGAAAAAGTTTTCAAAATTATTGAGCAACTATTGCCATCAATAGCGGAACATTTAGATTCCAGTGAATTTAAACTGCAGAAAATATCTCCATTGGATTTTGGACCTGTTCTATTGGAAGTCTATCATAAAAAAGTTTTGAACTGGATGATAGCATTTAATCACATTAAGCTACTTACTGCTGTATTAGACATTATCAAGGAAAAAAGTAAACCTGTTGATCCAAACAATTGTGTTACTGACAGCATGTCTAAAGAAATTGTAGAAAATGTTTTCGGTAATGATTCGCAATCACAATGTCTTTGTTTGAATTTGGCGTGCTCTAGCAAAAGTCTGAAAATGGTCGAGCTGGTTTCATATTATGTGGATCCCAAGTGTATAAACAATTACAATGAAGACATGCTCCTCCCTCCCTTATTTGTCGCTTCATGCTCTGATTGCAAAGATATTGTCATGTTTTTAATAGAAAAAGGAGCACCCGTCGATCCTCCTTTAAAGGATATCGAATTATCAAGTTGTTTCTGTTCTTGTATGTTTTGTTTTAACGACGTTGCTGAGACATTGATAAAAAATGGCGCTGACGTCAATATGTGTCCATTTGAGGAACTATCAGCAATTAATACTGCAACATTATTTGGCAATGAATAGCTTGTGAAACTCCTTGAGGCAGAAGGTGCTGTAAGTACTATGACAAAACTAAATGTTCACAATGTTCAAAGACACATTTCGAATTTGATTTGAAAAAACAGACAGTTAAATTATTTAGCTAATGCAAATGTCAAAACCAGTAGTTTATTTAAAGGTGATCATAGTTACATTGATGAGAGTCTTTGTATCGATTAGTTGATATTGTAATTATGCTCTTCAATATCTGTTCTGTCAGGTCAGATTATGTTTCTACGTGCTGGAAAATCGGGCAAAATATTCTATATTTATTTATTGAATTCTACTGCACAGTGAAAATGGACTAAGCAAGGTTTTTGAAAATCTTACATTTTGAGGACGGTAATGGAACTGGAATAAAGGCAGTCATGGACTTCATAATCATGTAGATAAATGTCTGTCCTTTATGTTAAATTTCAGATAAATTGGAAAATTTGGAAAGAACTAACCAGCTAATTATTTTGCTGATGTAAAAATGTAAAGCATATACTATCATCAACTGGTCATTTAGGGACGGTATTTTGTTTTAAAAAATGACACAAATTAGGTGCTAGTCATTCATATCTTATGCGTATGAAAGTGCTAAACATATGTAACATTGTAACATATCTATTAGAGCATGGGGACTGATTTCTTCTGATAACAGTTCAATTGTGCATAACTGACATCTACCGAATATTTGAGGTCGTAAAATTTAATCAAAATATGCAGAGGCAGTATATAAACAGAATTTTGTCGTTTCTGGGTCTCTGTAGTTATCACAGGGGTTAAATACCAAACCCGTGACGTCATAACTGTTGATCATGCAGTAGCAGAGTGAAAGTGAAACATAACGAGAATTCATGCAAACAAACACAAGAAATCGGAGTTTAAGAGCATTTAGAATAAATATCATTTGTGATTTATGTGGAAATAAAGCTTATGAATAAGGTATGGTTATATACTTCTACACTTTCTTCGTAAAATTAAAGCAGGGAGTGTGTTTACTTGCCGATCAGCCTTTCCTCTATCGTTCGTAACAAATAAGATGCGAAAGTTCAACACTACACCGCACACTTTGAAACTTAATTTTTGTTTCTATCTAAAGTTCTTATGCTATTGTTTTTGGAAAGTGCTGCTAGAATCGTATGGTTTACGGGAATTAATGCATTTTTTTCGATGTTATGAACAAAATGTAAAAATTTTAGGAAGGTTTCGTCAGAAAGTGTTGAAAAATTACTTCTGTGATAGGACAGTAGGATTCTAGCAGCACTTTTCATGGTACAGAGATGTTTTTACATAATTATTATTACAAATTGAAATTAGTTATCCTCGGGGTAGTGTTGAACTTTTCACTTTTTCATTAAGGCATAATTTATAATAATAGACGTCACGTGGTGACGTCGTGATGAAGTGTTTCATGTGGTATAAGTCCCATTGAAGTCTATAGAATGCATAATTATAACAAAAGTTTTATGCTCGACTTTTTCGATTTATTAGTGTTAGATAATTATAAAAAAAGTGTTAATTCGCCGAATTCTGATCCATGTGCTGCCTTAATGTACCCGCGTATGTAATATTTTGGATACGGGGTTGATCATTTGGTTAATTTATTATAAATGTTTGCTACACAGGGAGATTAACTAAGGTTTTGTAAAAATTAACACCTAACTTTAATAATGCATTGTGGACGAGTGATCCCCCCTTTATCTGTTTTATCTTTTGATTATCTTTGTCATTTATAAATGTATAATAAATGACAAATTCATCCATCAAAACTGAAACTTTAATAGAGAATCGGATGTGATATATTCTATAAAAGGTTTGTAATATGCGCAAAAATCTAGCCTTTGTCCACTTGAAAAGTATACTAGAGAACATAAAAATTTTTAAAAAGAATTATTTCTGATTTTATTCAGCTCTTCTATAAACGTTACATTTTGGGATATTCTACTGTTGTAATGACGTTATTCATAGTTTGGAGTTGTTTGTTTTCATACCTGATTAAAATAATGATTTTCCATTTTTTTTACTTCTATGCAGAAGTTTCATTTTCTAATGCCATTGTTTAATATTTTCAATGTATATCCTACGATAAGGTTGTATTATCTCGAGCTGAGTGTAATTAAAGAGATATACAAAAGTTATTAATGATACAACTTTCTCTCAAACAATTTTCTCTGATATATTTTTGATGTATATTTGTAACTAGTCACAAATCCAACAATAATGACTTTTTCCATTTTAAAGGCAAATAACACTTGTTTACAAAACATTTATTTTTTATAACAAAAAACATTCAAAGAAGGATATGGAGATAACGAACAGTATTCAATCTCAAAGTTTATAAAACAATACAAAACAAGAGCAGAGCAAGCAGGGACCTCCGAAACATCAGAGGTGGGATCATGTGCCATGGAGCAGTGAGTATCCCCTGCTGACCGGTCACACACGCCATGTGCTCATTGTCATGATCGTGAAATAACGGAAAAATCCGTCGTCAATCCAGTGTATAAATAATAGACTAACAATTTGTGTGAAAAACGTCAGTCAGCATTTGACTCAATGATAAATTGTATTTGCTGACAAGGTCATTGGATCTACTACAGAACGTACGAATTGATGACTTTAAACGAGACTGCTGATATTCTTGTTTCATCAACTTTTTTGTAATACACATATAAATAATTTACCTCGTTTTAGAAATTGTGCATACGAAGAGCTGGGTCTTGCATATCGAATCAACTGAGATATATATACTCCGTATGCAGGTGATAAAGGTATATTACTGCATAAGTAAGGGAAGTTGGCGATAGAAAAGTTAAAGTCATCACGTTTATCATATAGCTTGGTTGTAAGATTACCATTAATGTCTTTTTCAAGTAAAATATCCAAGTATGAAACAGATGTAATTGACAATAAGTCGTCGATATATGAAATTGTCGAGTTGAAGGCCACAGCAAGTGGCAAATAAACTCAAGAAGCATTAAGATATTTGAAAAGTCCTGCGAACCTGATGAAATCTTGAAAATAAATTAATTATGGATATATGTAATGTAGTTGACCAGCAAAATATTGAACCTGTCGTCCAACAAAGTAAATTTTAGCAATTAAATAAGGGAATCCATATAGGATCGCAGCACTTTTCACCAAATACATACAGTGTTTAAAATTTTATTAGAAAATTAAACTAAGATTTTTAATCAAGTTATGCCATTGCAATATTGGAATTTATACAAACATCTAAGCTGCAAGTATAATTGCTAAAATCATGCAACTTCGACATCACGTGACGAGTCTAAATCAAAAAAATCTTAATGTCCTCAATATGTAGATTTGAACCACATTACATTTATGGGCTTCAGTGAAGTTCTAAAAAGAATCGCTCATTCTTATAAAGTATGTCTCTTTTATTAAAAAAAATTCGCCGATATTTACTATGGAATTGTAAACTTAACTACACTGTGTAAAAAGGACATTTTCGGGGATACGTAATTTCATGGACAAAAGCATTGCCAATACTAATGAATAACAGATTTCTCCATTCAATGAACAATGAATCTCTAGGATCTGCTCTGCAATGAAATCCTTGAAAATTGGTGCTCAATGTATATTGATAAAACCACAGTAGTCAATATTTGAATTTCATGCCTCCTTATATTGTTGCATTTTAACTTACGTCGTTGTGGTCTCATTCTGATATCTCGTTAGCACGAGTTTTTCCGTGTATACAAAAATAATATTCAAATCAATTTTACAGTTGGCTTAGTAGAAAACAACAGCGAATGTAAATATAATGCATATGTACGGTTATAAATGTGGTTTGGTGAAGCGTCCAATGAACAAGACAGTTCCAGTAGAATTTTCTCTGATGTGGAACAAGAAGGGTGGTCCGCCTTAAACACCATTGGTTCCTTTGGCATGCACATCAACCTCATCATAACAGCCGTGGCAGCGGCAGCCTCCGTGTCTTCCTCATTGACTTCAACGAATGCTTTACGAATGACGTCAGAAACAAACGTGCCCTCTCGCAGATTCTCCGTCATGGCGCTTAAGTCGGCTTTAGTAGAGAAAATGTCGGTGATACCCATTCCGGTGTGAAGACGAATAATGACCCCCATCGAAAAATGACCAAGGGGTCATTTTTCAACGTCAAAAAATGACCCCCTACTCGTAGAAAAAAATTCATTTTTTGTTGAAAAAGAGTCTTAGGGGTCATTATTTTATATGTTAGTCCTATGTTGCAACCACTATTGAAATAACGACCACTATTGAAATAATCATATCAATAGTGGTTGAGAGTGCATTTCAATAGCAAACAAAGTCAATAACCACTATTGAAATACAACCACTATTGAAATAATTATTTCAATAGTGGATTAGAGTACATTTCATTCGTGTTTATAGGTTTCAACCACTATTGAAATACTACCACTATTGATATAATTAATTCAATAGTGGTTGAGAGTACATTTTATTAACTAACAAAGTATGCAACCACAATTGAAATACGACCAATATTGAAATAATTCTTTCAATAATGGTTGAGAGTGTATTTCAGTTACAAATATAGTATGCATTCACTATTGAAAGTGGTTGAGAGTGCATTTTGATACCAATTGACATAAGTTGCAACCACTGTTGAACTGATGTTTACTTTAAAAATAAATATTTTAATAGTGATTAACATATAGATTTAAAAAGTGATTGAAATATTGATTTCAATGGAGCTTAAAACTATGATTTTAATGGATATTAGAATAATTAAAACATGCAGTTGCTGACAATGATTTCAATACCAAAACCATATTACAAGCTCTACTGAAGTATCCCAAATATAAAAACAAATATAAGGATGAAATACCAATACTGTTTTTAACACAATAAACTAAATTGTTGAGTATAAAATATGATAACAAAAGTTGTTTTGTTTTCCCTTTTTTTAGAAATTTCAATTAATACACGGACACTTTGTATTATACTGACTGACCTATAATTTTACATGTATGAAAATGTTATAAGCAAGCTCCTGCTGAATCTGGTCGAATCGAAATGAAGGACTTTTTATTAAAAAGAATAAAGTATAGAAATAAATTGTTGCTTATATTCATGGGATTACCTAAACCACAAATACGGATAGTAAAGCCAATGTCTACTCGTCAAGATATTAAAGAGCAAAGTTTCCAGGGAAGTTAATATTAGGTTTATTAATATAGTAGGTGTGATTAAAATGTGGTGGTACGGTGTTTTGAAACGCATTTTCAATTTTTTTTTAAATGATCATTCACAAGTAGTCGTAATTTTAATAGTAAACTCAATAAATGAATAAAAAATGTTGGAGAACATAAAAAAACATTAATCCTTGTATCTTTTAATAGTTATTTTAATAAGTCTTGCAGTGTGGTTTTAGTATCAGTTATTATATAGCAGCTATCGACATAAATATTTAGATCACTTTTAAAATTATGATTTCAAATGTGAACATTATTTCAAAAGTGGCTGTAACCTATGTTTGATATTGAAATGGTCTTTGATCAACTATTGAACTATTTATTTTAATAGTGGTCGTATTTCAATAGTGGTTACATACTATTTACGTTATTGAAATGCACTCTCAACCACTATTGAAAAAAAATATATTTCAATAGTGGTTGTATTTCAATAGTGGTTATCAACCTATGTTTGTTATTGAAATACACTTTCAACCACTACTGATATGATTATTTCAATAGTGGTTGTATTTCAATAGTTGTAACTAAATATGTTTGTTATTGAAATGGACTCTCAACCACTATTGATATAATTATTTCAATAGTGCCCTAACAAAAAAATACTATAGTAAACTATAGTTAACTATAGTTGTTTTTCAATAGTGGTTACAAACTATGTTTGTTATTGAAATGCACTCTCAATCACTATTGATATAATTATTTCAACAGTGGGCGTTATTTCAATAGTGGTTGCAACAGTCCTATAAAAAATTGATCCCCATTGAAAAATGACCCCCTTTAAAGTAATACAACATTTGTAACAGGTGAAAGGGAAAATATGCTGTGTATTATAATTGTTCTTCCTTCGAGTAATTCATGCATTTATTCGAATAGATTTGATATTTGTTCTTCTTAGGACGTAGATGTAATAAAGTTCCTCATTTTTCTCCGTCGAAATATTGACAAATCAATCAATTAATCGTCATTTCTCTGATAAAGGAGCAAACCTAGAAAATCAAAGATGGTACATGTAAATGGATCAAACCCAAGTTGAAGGTGAAATTTATTAATATAATATTTTTCTTTACTGACTCCATTGAGAAGTTGTTTCAGAAAAAAAATGTTGGGAAAAAGTAGAAATGTTTAGCAGACGAATTTATATCAGTGCGTACAAATAAGTAATATGTTCGAATTAATAAGGTTTCATTCGGACGAGTGAATAAAAATAGAAATGGATGACAGGACGCCTCGATGCTGTATATTTTTCATATGTTCCATCCTATACATGCAGACTATCACGATATGATTAAAGATATTAAATCTCTGCAAATACATATTCTCGGTAGAACAACCATGCTTGCAATGAACATTTTCAAGTGATAAATTATATGGGCTAGTGTAAAATACACATTCCAATGCAAAATCTAAACAGGTAAATATAACCTTTTGATACTTCACCCTTTTACTCAGTTCTGAGTATATTTTTCAGAGAATTTAATATGAAAATTAGAACAAACATTTTCATTTTTGTAACGTCTTCTTTATACTTTATCATAATATGAAAAGTTAACTGAAGATCATTTCTTTTTATGTCCCCGTAATCGATACATATTTTATCTTGTCCGTCTGTATGTCTGTCTGTCTATCTATCTGGCGGTCTGTTTGTCCGCAAAAACTTTAACCTTGACCGTAACTTTTCATTTATTGGAGCCATGAATTTCATGTTTTATGTGTGTATTCCTTGTGACAAGACCTACTTTGGGTATCACCAAATTTGACCTTTTGATCTTTACCTTGGAATTTGTCCCATTTTACACAAAAATGCCGAATTTTTACTTTGGCCATAACTTTTAAAGGATAGAAACTAGTACTCTCATACTTCACATATGTATTTTTTTTTGGCATGACCTTTCATTGGATACTGAAAAATTTAACCTTTTGACCATGACCTTGGAGATTTTCGAAGTTATGAAAAAGACTTTTTTACCCTTGACCATAACTTTTGAACGGTAAGGGCTAGGGTTTTCATCTTCACATATGTAATCCTTGTTACATAAAACCTTTCTTAAGAAACCATCAACTTTGACCCTTTGACCTTTTAATATGACCTACCTTTCAAAAACTAATCCTTAGCCATTACTTTTGAACAAGTGGTGCTAGGGCTTTCCCATTTTGCAACTGTATTTCTTGTGTGAAGACCCTACTTTGGGTACCAATATATCTAAATTGTATTTAAGAACAATTTAATCGTCGCTACGTTACCACACATGGGCATAGCTGTTTCACAAACACATCTTTATATATGTAAGAGGAGTCGCGGATAAGAGATGGATACCCCAAAGCGTAACAGACGGACATCCCGATCAATTTATACCCTCCCGCTTTTCAAGCGGAGGATATAGTAATGTATAATACTGCTGATTTTTTCTGTCAGTACGATGATTTCAACCATCGAAAAGCACTGTTTACCTAAGCCTTTAGGCTCGATTAATCTTTTACTCCCATAGATTCTGAATTATCGCATTGACCTTTATATATATCTTTAATTGTATAATGTTATAAGATCAACATATCATCAATTTATTGCCAATTAGCTCAGGTGAGCATTTTGTCCAATATGCTTATTTATCTTCTTTTTGCCTCCTTAAAACTCAGGTTTAATCCACAGGGAGTTTTTATTCTACGGGGGTCAATTTTCTTCCCGTGAGTTCTGCAAATTTTGGGGTGGTGACACTTTTTCTACGGGCAAAAGGGTCATTTTTTGACGTCGTATAATGACCGGGGGTCATTTTTCGCCGTAGAATATTGACCGGGGGTCATTTTTCGCTGTCGACTCTCACGTTTGAATTTTGGAATGGAAACGATTACCGGTACATCCTCTCGAAAAAAAAATTCCTTTTTAAGTTCTTTATATGTTTCCGAGGTGAGGCTTGATATTCTAATTTGGATAGCCCGTCTATTTTGTTTGAGCATTGTTTGAGTATTTAGTATGAGCATGCTCAGTTCCTCTCCTTTGTAAGGAAGATTTAACATTTTGCAGTCAAGGGACTCAGAAACACTGTACAGCCATTTCTTTTTCTCCATATGCATCGTATCAACCATTTCCGCCTCATTCTCGGAAATGTACATTTTTTCTGATTTTGTTTTCGATGATTGAAATGCATTTCTCCAATTGCCTTTAAAGTAAATTGCATTTGTAAGGACAATCAGAGACAGGGTATTTATACCTCCTGTCGGGATTAGTTCCTTTGTTTTATTATTAGTCTGATCTTCAACACACGTGTTTATTCTGGATTTCCTACAAAGTCTAACAGTTCCATCTCGCTGTTGTGATACCCAAAAATCTAGCATATAAACAGTATGTGTGTGTACATGTGTTTTATGAGGGTGTATGTAAGGGTGTCTTTGTACATGTTAACCAACTCTTTTCCAGAGGAGGGTGACGATCCTATGTATATTTGCCGAGCCAGAAAAAAGACAAAAGACGTTTTTTTTTAATGTACATGTACTATTTTTCATGAATATAATACATATTTCGTATACGTGTATTCGTCGTCAAAATTTCAATTGATTTTTTTTAATGGTTAGAAATTTTATTCATCTGATTTAATTTCAATAACACCCGAAGCATAGAAAGACTATACAAAATAATTGCTATTTTTTTATTTTGGAAAAAAAAATGTTGCCTTAGTTGCCACGATAAGAATTATATAAAATTGATTAGAAACACAATCTTCTTGTTCCCAAGAAGGCAATTTTAAGACACATAATTAGATGCATTGGGTTTTGCATTCGAACATCGATTATTTGGAATTCTAATTTTTGTCCAATTAATTTCTCCTCTAAAAGTTTAAGTCTGACTTTAATCAATCTGGAATTCCAGAAGATACTTCAGGGGACTATACATTCTATTTTAATGTCAATGTTAATGTTTTAACGGTGTTGCCATTTACTTGTAAATACTTAAAATAGAAGAAAGTTTTGATTAGATAATTAAGATACAAAATTGTAATTAAAGGGGGGAGGGCAACTTTTTAATGGAACAAAATTTTCTCCATACATTATCATATAACATGTAATCTAATTTGGCCGAGACTTTGCGTCTGGAATTCTCTCACCGAGGCAGCATTCCTGCATGTGCATCTTAGGCAATTTTTTTCTCCCGCTAAATTGCATTGCATTTTAATTTGTAAAATCTTTTTTTAATTATCATATTTATATGCATGAGTTTCAGTTGCAGAGACGTTTTCATATTAGGGACAGTTGCTACAAACTGTTGTCAAAAATTTTGAAAATAACAACTTAGATCATGTTTACATGAATAAAATGAATAAGTTTCTCCGCGTAGCTTTTAATCCTTTATTGAGAATTGCACAAAAATGAAATTTGAAGTGAAAAATATTTGTATAGAATGATAAGGATGGTTTCAGAAAGGTACCTTTATATTCTAGAAATTAATTATCTGTATCTGCATCATTTGCAATGGAATAATGTCAAAAAATATATACCAATCCAGGTATCCATATTTTGTCTGTCCTTAATGTCTCAACAGGAAGAAATTCTGTTTCATAAAATACAGATATTATCCTAATCTAACTAAGAAATACTTGTTTAAAATATAATATTCTAGGAGAAAATCATTTGACTTCATGCTTAAAAATAAGACATTAATCATCTCCCTTCCGGAAACCTTTTCCTAGTTTATATTGTAAGGTCACGGTAGCGGCATCAATAAGTAGAATTTTGAGTACCTTGTGGGTTTTTTTTCTATTGAAATCTAAATAATTTTGAAGAATTCAATGATGCCAACACATTGAACGAGGGTCGTTTTGTTTAGTTCGTTTGTAAGATGTCTGTATTTCTCTTATAAGCGTCTCAAATACTTTATGAAAGTTGTGAATAAAGCTTAGTGTAGGACACATGCGCATCTGGAATGTGTATTTAAACATTTCGTTATATGGCATAGAGGGAAGACACAATTCGTGCTTAAATTCCCATGAGTTGTTATCTTGTTAAGAAAAGAAGCAGTGGAGATTGGAGTAGTGAACATGTGGATATCTTGTCTACAATTTGTATACAATTCGTTTATATTGCCCCATTGATCTTTTCAAAATAGAGGGTGCCGTGACTGACATTTCTTTATAATTTATTCTGTACAAAGTTTTGTCGGAGGGGAGTGACATTTTGTTCCTGTCTCCATACAGCGTGTCGGCCGCCTTAATGTTAACCATGCTAGGCACCGAATATTTTCAAAACTTGGACAGCATATCAGAGAGTCTTACAATCTAAGATCCATCGAGTGTTACATCAGTGACATGGAACTGTTAGATTTTATAGGAAATCCGAAGGGGTCAAAAAGCAGAAAAAATCACGTGGGTTTATAAAAAAATAATTGATCCCGGAAGTAGGAATTAATGTCCTGTCCTTGTATGTCCTAACAAATGCCATTTACTTTAAAGGCGACTGAACCATTAAAGCCGATTTCAGCGCCATGATAAAAAATTCACCACAAGATTTTTTTTTTTTAATTTCTGACGTCATTCACAAAGCATTCATTGAAATTCACGAGGAAGCACGGAAGCTGCGGCGGCCACGGCTATGAAGCCAAGATTCCACTCGGCATTGCCGAAAGTGGCGTTGAAGGCCGACCACCCTTTTTGTTCCACTACCGGGACAGTGTTGTTTATTTGTAGTTTTACTAAACCAAGTAAAGAAAGTTTCGTTTCAACTTTATTTAATTCTATCACGAAACGATCTAGGTGTATATTTAGAAGAATTTTAATAGTATAAATCTTTTACAGTTTTAAATTATATAAATTGTCTCTTATTTTTCGTCATATTTAGCGTGCAAAACATTGAATAACATCAACAGATTATCTCCTTTCATACACCCAATTTTAAAGAAGTGTTATGTAAATATTTTTCTGCTGAATAGATATAACTAAAATACAACAGAATATAAATTAGATAAAACTTTGCTGTAACCAAAGGTTATAATTATTTTTTCGGAAACAAAAGGAACAAAACCTATTGATTTTTAAATTTGATATATATATGAAAAATTTTACTTTGTTTCATTGTACACATTCATTTAATTTTCATACAAGTCCCAATGAGATACCGGTACCTAAAATGTTTTCATTTAATTTTTTCTCTCTTCACCGTGCCTAACCCCACATATGGGGGCGCGGAATGGTGCCACCCGGGGGTGAAGAATTCGAAGCGGAATTTTCAATGTTCAATGACCTGATTAGCTTTTCTATTGTGATTCAGATGAAAATAATCCTAAATTCACTTACGGCGGAACATAGTGATATCCCAGCTTACTGTTACTCGTTTCCCAGCTCGGAACTCGTCCTAGATATACATGAACACTTCTGCAATATATGGCAAGAGCATGCGGGAACGCAAATTTGACCGTTTCTTTGTGAAAATTGGTGCCTTATATATCACTCAGTTTCATTTGATTTATGTGAGGGACTTTTAGATATGATTTTGCTCCAGACACTCTAATGTTTCGGAGAATTCCATCTCAAATAAAGGTGACAGACTTCAATTTAAGTGTGTGGTCCTCGGGGGTGAAGATTTAAGTGGAGGCTGGGGGAAGGAATAATTTTAGTCAATGTATATCAATCGTATTGCTCTGTTTTAATTGTTAAGATCCTGGTATATAAATTTAAATTGGAACTGTCTTTTATGTTCAGCTTAACTGAGATCTGTTGTTTAAGAAATTAGGTAAATATTATAAAGTGTAATTAGAACTAGAGCCGAGCTCGTTGCAAAGCAACGAGTAGGTCTTCCGTCCTGTTTGACCGGAAGTAACTTTCTTTTAAGGAAAAAAGAAAAATGAAGTCCAAAAATGGTTTAATCCTCCAAATTTATGTTAATTATTGCAAAATTAAGCCATTTTTGGCAACTTCCGGTTGAACCGGAAGTACCGTCGACGGACAGAAAATTAAGATTTGAGCTTCCAGTGACATATGATATCCAAAAACCTGTCAAGAACAGCAAAAATATGCAATTTTTGACTACTTCCGGTTTAACCGGAAGTGACGTCGCCGAACGTATTTCGACAACACCATTAGATAAAGCTTGACACTTTGTACAACTTTGCTTCTTTGACGTATTACAAATTCGTAATACTTTTTGAGATATAAAGGAAATACTTTCGGCCCCTCTGGGCCCTTCATTTAAGAGGCCAGCCCTTTTTTCGAGATATCATTTGAAAGATCGGGTAATTCTACACTTCTTTTGTTCTACATGTCTTAACAAAATATTTCTAGGTAAAAAGTTATCTTTGAAAAGGTGTCAAAAATTTTGAAATTCTTGATAGGACTATTTTCGCGCCATATCGAGCGTCGGCGCTTCGTACTTCCGGTAAAAATGATATACTGAATTCACTTCTCCAAAGGTTGCTCTATCATCACTGAAAGATTCATACTTCTATCTTCAACGGTTTTTGAGAACATTGCCGGACAAAGTGACCCTCTAAAAATGACAAAATCGCGAAAATCTCCGAACCGGAAATGACGTCATCAAAATAAAAAATTTTGTTTCTAGATTTTTTGATGTTCTATCAGACCTGAAAGTTTCATGAAAATCCATTGAGCCATTTCCGAGAACTCGCGTGCACAAAATCGGTAAGAAAAAAAATAATAACTAGATACGATCTCGTTGCGAGCAACGAGTGGGTCTTCCGTCCAATTCTTGATGAGATGAGATAAGATTTTGCTTGCGATTTTTATTCTAAAATAATGATTTACCACAATCTGTAAAAAGACTTAAAAAATCGGCCTTTTGTCCCTAACGGTCCCTAATTTTAGGAATCGGCCCTTTTTATTCATTTTATCTTAAAGATCTTAAGATTTTGAACATTTTTTGTTCAACAACTATTCAGAAATTCTTTTTCGTTTTTGAGCTATTAGCAAAAGAAATATTTAGGCGCCAACCCTTCAACTCCTTAATGGGGACGTTTAGCAAAAAATGAAAGGTTTCATATTGTTCAGAACATTATTTTAAACATCTTTTGTTCAATATTAGTTATCAAAATATTTCTGACTTTTGAGATATAAAGCGTCGAAGATTTAGTGTTCTGGCCCCTTTTGGCCCCTGATTATGTAGTATACGACATAAAAACCATAATATATAGTTGTAGATGGTTGAGATAAACATCTTTGCTTCAGTAATGTATTACAAAATATGAACTGATAAAGAGTTATTGATTGAAGACTTTTGACCCCTAATTCGAGTGCCCATCCCCTTTTTCGGGATCCCATCTTAAAGCTTTTAAAATTTTGAACATTTTTTTGTTCAACAACTATTCAGAAATTCTTTTTCATTTGTGAGCTATTAGCAAAAGAAATATTTAGGGGCCAACGCTTCAACTCCCTAATGGGGACTATTAGCGAAAAATGAAAGGTTGCATATTGTTCAGAACATTACTTTGAACATCTTTTGTTCAATATTACTTGTCAAAATATTTCTCACTTTCAAGATATAAAGCGTCAAAGATTTATCATTCTGGCCCCTTTTGACCCCTAATCATGTATTATACATTAAAATCATAATATACAGTGGTAGATTGCTGAGATAAACATTTTTGCGTCAGTAATGTATAACAAAATATTGAATGTTGAAGAGTTTTCGAAAAAAGACTTTAAGCCTCTTTTGGCCCCTAATTTGAGTGCCCAACCCCCTTTTCTTGATTTCTTCAAGAAGCTCTTCTTGATTTTGGACACTTTTTGTTCAATAACTATTCAAAGAATCTTTTTCGTTTTCCAGTTATTTGCAAAAGAAATATTTAGGGGCCAACCCTTCAACTCCCTAATGGGGACTATTAGCGAAAAATGAGAGGTTGCATATTGTTCAGAACATGATTTTGAACATCTTTTGTTCAATATCACTTGTCAAATTATTTCTCACTTTCGAGATATAAAGCGTCAAAGATTTAGCATTCTGGCCCCTTTTGGCCCCTAATCATGTATTACACGACATTAAAATCATAATATACGAGGGGTTATCAAAAAGTTCGTGGACTAGCGTCATAAAATTGAAATCACTTTAGGCACATCAATGAATTTTAAAATATCTAGTTAGCATTATCTTTTCTATCTAAAGAATAAACCATAAATTATAAATTTTATTTTTTAATAAATTAGTTATGTTTTTGTAAGCAATGGTATGTCCAGGCGGCGCAACCTCGAAAACGACGTTTTTTGCGACCTATGTGTAACTGAGAAAAACTCTTTTGATATGATCATTTGACATCCAAATATCCCGTTAATTCAGGTATGTGTCGGGGCACAATTGTTCTATAAAATGTGAAATTTTCACTTCATTCTGGAAGTTCTATGAAATTTTATCGTAAATTTTACACGGAATTCTGAAATAAATGAGGCCTTGAAAATGACATCAAAAGGGGGGAGGGGTTTCCGTTTCTAACATTCTATAAAGTTTTGCCCCTGCAAAAACTGGTATAGACCTAAAATATGTTGAAACTGGCTACAGAGAAATAATATGCACCCAGAGTACTTGTCTTTTAATGTCAAAAAAGATTCAGAGAGAAAAGGGACACGCAGTAAATGTCAATTTGCAGTCAAGGTGTGAAAAATCAATCACGTAAAAAAATGACGTTGATCATGTGTTGTAGATATTGAACTCCCAAAAGCAAAATATGCCGGCATAATCAAGCGCGGATCTCTCCCAATGCATTAATCCATTTGGAATATTATATTCATTGAAGGCCAAAGTTCATGACATTGTAAAGTCATATAAACAAGGCGGGTTTAAGTCCTTACTCAGCTCCAGGGAATCTGATCAAAAAAGTGTATGAGGTAGAAGAAGCGGACATTGAAAAAAACAATGACGTTATCAGACGTCATGAAAAGAAACGACGACAGCGCCGGGTGATCATGTAATGTAGTTTATATTTTGTAATAATTTGGCAAATAATGAACGTATCAGGCTAAAATTTTCAACATTTCATTATTTTTTGTTGTTTTATGTTCCATATAAATTTTGAAAGCACAGACTACATAGTACTAATTTTATAGCCTCAGTCCACGAACTTTTTGATAACCCCTCGTATAGTTGTAAAATG
>NW_026938629.1:0-8574 GCF_032062105.1 Saccostrea cuccullata | reverse complement strand
AGGGGTCAAAAATCAAAAATGAATGGGAGAAGATGGGTCTAAAATTCGTACAAGAGGGCGAATTATGGTATGTATCAAAAACATACGATAAATCTAACTAAAAATCTGTTTAAATTCATTAATTCTTCAAAAAAACACAGGGATGGGATTCAGTCAACTAAGTGTTCATAGAAAGGTCTTGAAAGTTGACTGAACGACCAAATTTTCTCCTAAAGTTACCTTTCAGTAGAAATTCAGTCACCTTACAGTAAAACTTCAGTCTGCTTTTCAGTCAGTTTCATCCCTTGAAATCTCTCCTTTTTATTATTTACAGGATGTCCTTTCCTGATTTTATGAACACTTTCACACACATAGACATCTGTCACTTCGTCAACACCAGTATTATCAGTATAAAAAGACCTGGAGTGAGGCCATGTTTCACGGGGAGTGGACCATCTCAGGCAGAAATGGCGGGAATGACTATAACTCATTACCTTTCTCAGCAATCCCCAGGTACTGAAGGAAGAAGGGGGTGAATTTGTTCTACTTGTACAGTGTTTCCACAGTATAGAGCGCTTATAACGAATACACTTATAATGCACTGACGATTATAGCGAAGTGTTTTAAATCCCCGTGTGTTATAAACGTATTATAAGGTAACTGTAAATCGAATTGCATTTTGTACGTAGTAAAATCGGCCGTCCCTGTTTTTTAGTTCTAAGCTTCTTTATTGTATTTTATTTAAATATAAGAAAAGATGTAATATTTGTATACAGAAAGAGTTTTTTTTAATTTATGAGAAAAGTGTAATGACCAAAACTAACATGTTAGAGCATATAAATTTAATTTTAAGAATGCTATATAAAAAAAATTTTAATGATGTATTTACTGGGACAATATTTTTCTTCTAGAATTTTGACTGCATATAACCTTTAACAGAGATTGTACTACGAAAACTTGATTTTAATCAGAGCTGACTATTGTTTTATACTCTACAATTACTACTGCACGAAATTTCCTTCTTTATTTCTCTTGATTTAGTGAATTTTTCACGACTGCCCTGGCCATTAAACAAATAATAGAAAAGTAAACCGAATGAATTCAAATGAGACATTTTTTATTATATCTTGTAGTATGTCTTTGATATTGGAGGTGCCCAAGATCGCGTTATGGTGTCTCTGGAACAGCACGATATAAAACCAGGTCGGCAGGAACTGGGTATTCAGCTCAATAATATAGGATTCCACATCATGAAGGTAAAGGATACTGACAGACAGAAAGATACTGAAAAAAGAAATAGACACAAAAAAATTACATCATGATGGTATGAAACAAAAAATATTCTGATGTAAGAAACATTCTAGGAATACTTCGGGTTTTCAGATCATATACATGTTAGTAAGGGTACAACTGACAAAAAGAGAGACAGATCAAATATCGACCAGAATAATGCCAATGTAGAACAGTTTTATCATTAGCTTTTATAAATACAGTTTTTATCACGTTTTATGAATAAATATTCTGTGTGAAATAAATGTCTTTTAAAAGTTTCTTCTGATTAGCAATAATGACTATATCAATGACTCAGATCCGAAGACTATCGACTATATGACTCAAGACAAAATGTTCACGTTTTAATATGATGAGTTTTATTTAATGTATTTATTTAGACATTTTATTATTTCCTTTAACATTTCAAATCAGACATACATGTACGTAGAAAATTTTGTTTCATTATCAAAAAAAAAAATTCAAACGTTACACTTGTTCGAATCTTTAAGTCTTCTAAATAAATGCTTGGATCCAGATCAATGAAATGTTTATCAATATGATATGGCTATTAAATAATATATGTTGTAAGATAATGAAATGTTTATCTCATTGTAATACATCTTTGTTAATTTCAGGTGGAAGAGAATAGAAAATTCAGGGTACACATAGTAGGAGAGAAAGTGTTTACTTCCGAGTATGCTAAATCTAGAAGCGTTTTTGGGATCATGATTTTACAGAAAGGTCGATATGTAATAGTTCCTACCACAACTAGTTCGGATGAACTCGGGCCATTCATGTTACGACTTTACACCGGAAGTTCTTCTGGGGCAAAGTGAGTTGTTAATTTATTAAACAGTCGTAAAAGATCAAGAAAAATTATTTTTTGAAACCAAACAAGTATTTGAATGTGGTTGTCATAAGTATAATGTAGAAAAATCTTTGATGAGAAATATTGATAGAAGATTTTTTTTTAATGTCATCGTTGAGATACTTTAGTCATATATATTTATCTATGGTAAATCAAAGTGTCAAAGTTATCACTTTTGTAAATCAAAGTTTTCAAAGTGATCACTATAGTGTCATAGTTATCATTATAGAAAACAAAGTTTTTGAAGTTTTCACTATAGAAAATCAAAGTTTTTACCATAGTAAATCAATGTTTTTATCATAGTAAATAAAACTTTTCATAGGAATCACGATGGTTAAACAAAGTTTTCATAGTTATCACTTTAGTAAATCAAAGTGTCAAAGTTATCACTGTATTAAATTAAAGTTTTCATAGTTAATCAGAGATATCATTATAGTAATTCAAAGTTTTCATAGTGCCAAAGTTATCACTATTGTAAGGGTTATAATAACATAATATACAACATTCTCTAAATGTGAATCTCTTTCTTTTAATGCTCACAGTGCCAGGTAGGTTTTCATCCATTCTATCATGCATGTTGTTATAGGAAATTCTCAAGCATTGTTGATTGATCAATACACATAACCTTGCTTTCATTTATTTCCAATTAAAAGGGATTGTATGCAAATAAACCATTCAAATATCAAGCTTAACAGTATCTAAATCAATGCATATTGATGTTGTTAACCTGCTTAACCCTGCCAATTGACAAAATAATGGACAATGCTTTAGAATAATCGGACAAAATTCTGTCCTGAAATCGTCTCGTTGGATGGACTTCATTTCGTCTTTTATCATGGGAACCTTTTACTTTAAAAGGAATGTCATTTTTCCTCTTTGTAAAGGGTTAAGTATAATTATCTTTTGCACTCTTTCCAAACATGATATCTGTACGTGTAGATGGTTAGTTAAAAACAACGAAATCGCACGGTTTCAGAGGATTTACTAATTGTAAAAAAAAAATCCAGGTGACAAATACATACACTGTACCGTTGTATATCTATATATATTTACATTTCCAATGTGTTTGCTCGAGATAAATTACAAATAGTGAATGTATGTATTTCTCCATCAATGTACTGGTTCATCCATAGGCACGTGCAGGGCGGGACAAATAGAGACAAGAAGCGGGGCTTCTACATGTAGCACATGGATTGGCGGAATCAATGCCATGTAAATATGAGGAATAACTGTCAGATTTTTCGATTTCATGAAGATGATCAATCGATTGGCTTGTGTGATAATTTTATGCATAGACGCCCTCGGCGTTTATGCAAATTATCAAGCAAGCCAATCGATTTTTAGGTCACCTGAGTAAACTCAGGTGACCTATTGCTATCTGTTTTCGTCCGTCGTCGTTCGTCGTGCGTCGTGCGTCGTTCGTCGTTCGTCGTGCGTTAACATTTGAACATTTCAGCTTCTTCTCTGCAACCACTGAACCAATTTCAACCAAATTTGGTACAAAGCATCTATGGGTGAAGGGGAACAAAAATTATGAATTTCATGATCCCTCCCCTGGGGCCTGAGGGGTGGGGCCAAAACCACTAAAATTAGTGCAATCTTTAAAAATCTTCTTCTTTACTCCTGGACATCAAGCAGTCAAACTGTTTGCATGATTGTAATCAGCAATGAGTCCTCTACCAAAATTGTGAAATTCATGGCCCTGGGGTCAGGGGTTCTAGTGCTAGGGCGGGGCTAAATAAGTAGGTAGTGAAAATGCATTATTTCTTTGAAAATTTTCTTCTCTGCTCCTGGGTATTAAATAAACCAACTAAGTACATAGTTATGATAAGCAAGAGTGCCTCTACCAAAATTGTGAATTCTATGGCCCCAGGGTCAGGGGTTCTGGTGTTAGGGCGGGGCTCTATTGATTATATAGTGAAAATACATTAATTCTTTGAAAACCTTGTTCTCTACTCCTGGGTATTAAATAAACTAACTAAGTACATAGTTATGATAAGCAAGAGTGCCTCTACCAAAATTGTGAATTTTATGGCCCCAGGGTCAGGGGTTCTTGTTTTAGGGTGGGGCTCTAATGATTATATAGTGAAATGTATGAATTCTTTGAACATCTTATCCTTTGCTCTTGGTTAATATGCTAATGATCTAATTACATATCTAAGGCCAGGATTTATTTTATTTTCAGTTTTACAAACCCTCCGCTCAAGGTTTTGAAATTTTAGAAAAAAATTAAAAAAAATTTCTTTCCGATGTCAAATTTGAGTCGGGATCGAGATTTCAAATTTACGAACTCGCACTTCCGGTTTTTAGACCTGAAACGGCGGGTAAATAAAGCTAGATCCAAGAATGTAGCATGGTTTAGTGTAAAATTCATCGATAAGAGTGCCATTCAAAACGTTTCACCCGTTCAAAGGACAAATAAAATGCTGACGACTTTGTTGCACAATGACATGCTGGTGAGATAATTATGTATTCGTTTCAAAAGTAACTGTAAATTATTTTCCTCCCCCAGGTTTTAAACTGCCCGTGGTAGCTATTGCATATTGCCAGGGACATTGTTTAGGTCTCTGTTATAGCTTACAGTCTAAGCATCATTCTTCAGAAAATTGTTGCTTATGCATCAGATGTAATGAATAAAACTATGGGAGAAGTGAAGTCCATTTGAGGAAGAAATAAACAATAACCTGAAGTGAAGAAATAAAAAAAAATTCAACTATTAAAAGGCAAGAATATACAAATATATGTAGTATCATTTGTATCAGCCAGAAAAATTATTTTACACTTAATTGAAAAAATGTTGACCCTACTCCCCTTTTATGATAGGAATTATAATTTTAGGCATCAAGTAAATTTTAGAACAATGTCTACACATTCACCTAACACATATTAAGAAAATGAAGATGTATTGAAAGACTTTTAAAGAATTGATTTTTTAAAATATATTATGATCAACATCACAAAATTTATATAACTGGCCCAAACTGGCAGATGATGAAATAAGCAATTAAATGTTCTACTTTCCTATTTGTAAGCATTATGTGTCCAGTGGTAAAGAGCCTATTAGGATAGCATAAAAAAAGAATGTACAAATGCTAATAATTGATTTATCAAAAAAATTTATTTCCTTTTCCTTCGGGACTTTTTTATTCTCATGTTCATAACTCAAACCTAAACATAAAAAAAAATGCTGGCCTTATAATGAAGAAAGGGTCCTCTTTCAAAATAGATAATTTCAGGGCTGCTGGGTCAGGGGTACCAAGGGGGTACTTTGACTAAAAATAAATTAATGCTTTGAAATCTGCCCTTTGATAAGCAATGGTGCCTCTTTCAAAATTCGTGAATTTCATGGCTTTTGGCTTAAAACACGAACCAAATACAATCGCTGGAAAGTTGTTACATGATACTCAGGTGACCTATAAGGCCCGTGGGCCTCTTGTTTTCTCTTTTTTTAGGTCACCTGAGTAACTCAGGTGACCTATTGCTATCCGTTTTCATCCGTCGTCGTCCGTCGTGCGTCGTGTGTCGTGTGTTAACATTTGAACATTTTCAGCTTCTTCTCTAAACCACTGAACCACTTTCAACCAAATTTGATATACAGCATCTATGGGTGAAGGGGAACAAAAATAGTGAATTTCATGGTCCCTGCCCCCCTGGGGCCTGAGGGGTGGGGCCAAAACCACTAAAGTTAATAAAATCTTCTTCTTTACTCCTGGACATCAAGCAGGCAAACTGTTGGCATGAATGTAATGAGCATTGAGTCTTCTACCAAAATTGTGAAATTCATGGCCCCAGGGTCAGGGGTTCTAGTGCTAGGGCGGGGCTCTATAGATCATATAGTGAAAATGCATTATTTCTTTGAAAATCTTCTTCTCTGCTCCTGGGTATTAAATAAACTAACTAAGCACATAGTTATGATGAGCAAGAGTGCCTCTTCCAGATTTGTGAATTTTATGGCCCCAGGGTCAGGGGTTCTAGTGCTAGGGCGGGGCTCTATAGATTATATAGTAAAAATGCATTATTTCTTTGAAAATCTTCTACTCTGCTCCTGGGTATTAAATAAACTAACTAAGCACATAGTTATGATGAGCATGAGTGCTTCTTCCAGATTTATGAATTTTATGTCCCAAGGGACAGGGGTTCTGGTGTAAGGGCGGGGCTCTATTGATTATATAGTGAAAATGCATTATTTCTTTGAAAATCTTCTCTGTTCCTGGGTATTAAATAAACTAACTAAGCACATAGTTATGATGAGCAAGAGTGCCTCTTCCAGATTTGTGAATTTTATGGCCCCAGGGTCAGGGTTCTGGTAGTAGGGCAGGGCTCTTTTGATTATATAGTGAAAATGCATTTATTCTTTGAAAATCTTCTACTCTGCTTCTGGGTATTAAATCAACTAATTAAAGCACATAGTTATGATAAGCAAGAGTGCCTCTTCCAAAAATTGTGAATTTTATGGCCCCAGGGTCAGGGGTTCTGGTGTAAGGGCGGGGCTCTATTGATTATATAGTGAAAATGCATTTATTCTTTGAAAATCTTCTTCTCTGCTTCTGGGTATTAAATAAACTAACTAAGCACATAGTTATGATAAGCAAGAGTGCCTCTTCTAGATTTGTAAATTTTATGGTCCCAGGGTCAGGGGTTCTGGTGTTAGGGCGGGGCTCTATTGATTATATAGTAAAAATACATTAATTCTTTGAAAATATTTTCCTTTGCTTCTGGGTTTTATGCCAATGATCCAAGTATATATATATATATTTATGATGAAGAAAGGTGCATCTAGCAAAGTGGTTTTTTATGCCCCCAGGGTCAAAGGGGGGAGGTTACATAGTCTGAAAATAAATTAATGCTTTGAAATCTGCCCTTTGCTATTAGTCAACCATTTTATAATTACATTTGCAAAATTTTGAAACATGTGGCCCATGGGTCAGTGGGTGAGGTGCACAACTGGTTATAAAGTGGAAGTGCATTTCCTCTTTCTTACTCTGATCTACCTCTGGGTATTAAGTAAATAGAGTAAGCATGCTAAGTTAATAATTATGATAAGCAATGGTGCCTCTTTCAAAATTGTAAATTGTGAATTTCATGGCCTCCGGTTTAAAACACGAACCAAATATAATTGTTTGAAAGTTGTTACACAATACTCAGGTGACCTATAAGGCCCGTGGGCCTCTTGTTTGTATTTGTATTTTATTTGAACCGGAGACATTACATCTCATAGGTTTACAATATTCATACATAAGATTTGTACAGGCTATACAATATACATGTGTTAATTACATAACAATATCATTTAAATATTATTTATCACATCAGGAAATCGAAAAAAATACAGTTATTCCTTAATCCAAGGCCAGCAAAACAATGCCAACAAAAAAGACATTTTGCATGGAATTGCTTCTCAACTCAACCGATCGTATTCATATATGCATGATTTGTGAAACTGACACATCTTTAATCCAATATACATGCATTTAATTCTAAATGGATATTTGGTCTAAATAAATGTACGCAAATAAAGTCACATTTCAGGAAGATATAAAATCCAAATATAATTTTATTTGAAATTTAATTTTTTGGGAAGAAATATGCATATATTGATAGGAGAAAACAAACGATGACTTTTGTTTAATCATCAAAGCATTGTTTGTCCATAATTTTATCCTTTATAATGCAAAAAAAGTTAAGGAAATTCGGTTGAACTTGAAGTTATATTTTGATAGAGAACTGACCATGGAATGTCCATCCAATGGGTGTCCTTGTGCAGCTAACTACGTATTGGTTTCTACAGTCACCATAGAAAGCTGCTCTGACCTCGAGATTCCACCTAAATCCAAAGTAAAAAGTACGTAGTATTAAGTTTAATGCCATAAGACCATCTGCTAAGGGAGATGATTCTAAAAAAAATCAACTCATAATACATGCTTCTTTGTCATTTATTATTCGAACTCAGTAATAAATGAACTCAAATTTTGACTTTAATGCTATACTTTCATTATTTTTATGTCAAGTAAAAGGATTTAAAGACTTTATTTCAACAGTTGACTTATTTGAAAGATATAAAATCGACACACATGTCGAAATCATCATAGAATGAATATTTTGGTGTATCAAATTGTACAACAATAACATATACACTGTTCTATATATATTCATTTTAAGCAATGGATCCCTATGTGAAAATAATATGTGAAGGCGAAAAAGTGGAAAGTTTGACAAGAAGCAACGATAAGAACCCGAAGTTTGGAACAAAAGCCACATTCTACAGAAAGAAGCCTGATGATCCAATCATTGTAGAGGTATTATACTGAGATAATGTGGAATATACTGAGCTCTCTAATTTTAAGATGGCCGAGATAGTTTACAATGTACATATGTATCAAAAGACATGAACACGATACATATTGTTTGTGCATACTTTATTTTTTGAAAGAGTTCCATAAATTTAAACCCCAAAA